>NW_010564597.1:0-14511 GCF_000687285.1 Phaethon lepturus | reverse complement strand
CTAAGGGAATTCTTCAAAGTGCCAACCTCGCAAGCGCAGGAAGCTCTATGGGCCGGGGTACGCCTGGACGCCCGTCCCCTCCCCTCGCAGGCACCGAGAGCCGGGCTGTGCCACGCGGCAGCCGCGTTCCCGGGCTGCCCGCGGAGCCCTGGGTGGTGAGAAGCCAGCAGAGCACAGCCCCGGGCACGTCCCAGAGGCCGTGTGGACACAGATTAATGGAGCGAAAAATGGGTCCCTATTTGTGGCTCCAACGAGCATCCTACGGGTCTGTGTCTGTTGCTTAGCAGTGGTTCCTTATCTGTGAATACAGTGGGGTTTGTCTGGAAACTTCTTCAAAGGAAAAACCTGTACTTATTTGTTTACTTTTGCCACTGGAAAAATGAAATGTTTTATGGATATCTTTTTGATGTATTAAATTTGACCTAAAAAGAAATAATCCATTTCTCCTTTCTATTCTCTTCCCTTTCCTTCTTCTGCATTCTATAAATACCGGTAAAAACCCTAAAGCTTTCAAATAAATACATTGTCATTTGGGGAAAAGAGTTTTAGTATTATTATTATGCTGCAATCCTGCCTATCTGACAGAGAAGGGTGTATAACCCTTTCCACCTGATTCTATATTGCTTTCAGGGCCAAAGCCCTCTTTAAAATTATTTAGGCGTTCTTGTGTAGCCTGTTCCCCACATGTTCGTGAGGAGTAAAGAGGACAATTCAGAGTTCATCCCAAACCGAGTCAGAGCCACTTGCTAAGTTAAATGGAAATTACATAAGAAGTAGATATATTAGGCAAGAGTCACAGTAAGAGTAACAAATACATTAAATTGTACAATTTGGTTCCAGACCATTTTAAAAAGGACCCCAGTCCGACCCCATGCAAGCCTTAAATCCCTGGAGAATAATACAGTTCCACGTTGAACTGATGATGTTACTGCAAGTGAAAATCACAAGCTGGCAGCAAAGTTTTCCACTGAGTCTTATGTTAACTTGAATATTAAAAAAAAACCCAACTCAACCAAACTGAAAGAAATTGTCGTAAAAGGTGTTAAACCACGACACTTTTACCTTAGGTGAAGGGTAAGTACAGACTTGTACAACCTCTCCCTAGCACTTGGTAAGTAATCAGAAACATTCTGGAGGTATTCAAGCAGTGACATTTGCACAGACCATCAGGATCGCGCACCACTTCTGTTTAACAGAGAGAAACTTTTTCTCTGAAAGTTCCCTTATTTCAGAGCAGTCAGAACTACAGGGCACGACTTAACAGAGGACAGATTGCTTACCTGCGTTCTACTCCATAAACCAAAGTCTCAAAAATCTATGTCAGTATTTGGTCTAACAGTAAATACATAGAATGCACGTAGAGAAACTGCTGAAAACAGTCAAAGAAAGTGTGCTATAGATTAGGTTTTTATTTTCTTCTGGCCAGAAATGACTTTTTAACAGCATTGGAAACGTCCTGAAAGTTCCTAAGGTTTTGCAGAATTCTAAATGACTTTTAAGGTGGTGTTCTTAGTTAAAGAAAAAGGTTTTTGTGTTTTTTTTTTTTAATTTACATTTAAATAAAATTGCACAATTAGATAATTCTAAAAGAGAAAAAAAAATGTTTCTTTAAAAAAAGTACAAACACAAGGTGTGAAAGGAAAAGCTTTAAAATACTAGCTCTTCCTTGTTCTTTTTAATCTTTTAAAGTGAGTAAAATATATCTCTGAATTTCCTCTAATCAGGAGACTGTAGAGATAACAAGAAAATCTGTGGTGTGTGGTTCTCCCCTGGTAATTCTGGTCTTATTAGCAGTGTTTACTTACTCACCACACAGTTAACCTTAACACTGACTCAGAGAAAAATGAGTCATGATTGAAAGCACCAGTATTTTCAGTGCTGAAAAGGCCTGAGACCTTTACAATGACATTTAACCAAGTCATTTAATGTTGACAAATGTAAATTTCCATACATTGGTCTGGAAAACAGTAGCAACAAACACATTTTTAAAAGTTAAGTGCTATTCTAAACTCTTTGAAGCTTCAAATTGGTTGTCTGATGTGCAGTCATACCATACATCAGTTCTGCGGTGTATGACAAGCACTTTCTCAGCCTGTGATGGGCTGGAAATTTGAGGGATCCTGCAAAGGCAAAGAATGTAAAAGATTTTATTTTCAAAAGGGATTGCCTTGGTTCAATGCACTGTCTATTGCTGGACACCAGCAACCATGGAAGAAAGTGTTCTCTATCCCCTTGGTTTCTTGGACTGGCTGTTCAAACCGCCTTTAGCCAAGTAAAACCTTCACAGGATACTGTATTTTCCAGCCCCCCCCACCCCAAACCATCTCCCTGTCGAGAAATGAGTACATCCATGGTTATAATTTGGAAGAAACGTAGACTCCGCTGTTTTTTATCCCATTTTGGAAGTGCTGTAACTGTTCAATCTGTTGTACCACTTGCAGAATTACCGGCCCATTGTCTCCTGGGAGACACAGCTAACAAAAAAAATTCTGATCTTAGAAAATGTTGATTTCACAGGCCTTCTGGAGGGCCAAAAGGAAACCCTTTCATCTCTGGGTACTTCTTCCTGTTTAGCTGTCCTTTCTATTACCTTCTTAACTAAGCAGAACAGCCAAGATCAGTTTCTGCAAGCAGCTGTGAGGGTAAGATAGTGATGGGTAACTTTAGGAGCTCTTTCATGAGTTTGTGCCATTGCTAATTGTAAGAGGACTAATGTCCTTGACAGAGAAAAATTTGCATAAATGAAGGTGAAAAAGATACTGCTAGATCATCCAGATCCTCCTACAAGCCACAAGAAAGTACGTTTTGTCAAGAGATTTTATTTCAAAGTAAATGATGAGAGAAAGATTATATACTAGATAATACCAAAATGTCAAATCCAGGGAAGTCAAATTGATTTCTGTTCAACCTGGCTATGTCCTAAAATAAATAACAGTATGGAATAGCAAGGATCCACTGATCTTCTCCAGACAAACATTCTGTCAGCAGGCAACGCATTTTATCATGCACTATAAACAGCGAGAAAAATTCACTGTCAATATGATCCTGGTTCATATTGTCATCGACTAAGCTCAAAGTTTGTATGTATTTGTGTTTCTCTCAGCCTATACTTCATCTTTTAAGACCAGATGTTATTTCTTGTGTGTCTCAAGAATTAGAATAAATGTTTCATTAGTGAAAAAGCAATTTGTATATTGCATACAATACTGATGTTTTTATTTCTTGCCTCCCGAAGAGAGAGTAAAAGCTGCAGTGCACATAAAAGACATCAGAACTTGAAATTTTCTTGAACTACCGAAAATGTTCCCAGAGAATGTTGGCATAAGCATTTCAGTGTGTGGTGTGTAGTCATTTACATAAATAAGTAATCTCAAACAAATGGATGATATGCATCTATGAACATTTATGTTCGTATGCAGGAGCAAGCAACAACCCATTTTGCTTTTCAAAAATTATCGACTCTTATCATCCCATTTTGAGGAGGGCCAGCAAATGGATCATTTCTTTATGAGGTCGTTTTTGACACGCAAAGCACAAGATTTAGATGTGTTTTCTCTGTCCCTTCGGTGATCCAGTGAATTTCCAGTGGTAGTTACCAAGACTTTTCTGTAAACAGCAGTATCACACCGGCACAGGTTGCCCAGAGAGGTGGTAGATGCCCCACCCCTGGAAACATCCCAGGTCAGGCTGGACGGGGCTCTGAGCAACCTGATCCAGTTGAAGATGTCCCTGCTCATTGCAGGGGGGTTGGACTAGGTGGCCTTGAAAGGTCCCTTCCCACCCAATCCATTCTATGATTCTCTGAAAGATGAATCATTAGACAAATAGTCCAAGTCTAGATCTCCATCTGCAAGCTCATGATACTTTAAAACTATTCCAAACAGCTATAGACTTACGAGGACGAATAAAAAAGTGAGACCACCATTTCTTTCTCCCTCTTTATCTCCACCCGTCAGGACTGCCCAACACCTTATGCGTGTTCTTGGTTACAAGATATAGTGCTGCCTCGGTGCAGCCCCTTTTCAAACCACTTATCACCTGAATACAGCCCCTCTGGCACGCTGGCAAGCCCAGCCGAGCTAGGTGCTGCCATGACTGCTGTTTCAAAGCTGTTCCCAACAAAAGCACACTTCATTTAGCCTCTCGAAAAACTTGGAGCTCAGCAGGGTATTTACTCAGTTCTTCAGTCAGTTTTGCTACTGAGTGGGTACTAGTAGCAATATGGCCACGGTAGTGTTAACTCGAAGTACAGGAACAGCCGGGGTAGACCATGGGTTGTCCAGATGACACAGTGCAATACTATATAAACATATTCACGTTGGCTCTGAAGAAGCCAATTTAGGTGGCTTAGGCGACATCACCGGCATTAGGGTGATCCTGGCGAAGGTATCTTGATCCTCCGCTTCCACTTCACCGGGGTTTACACGGTATCGATCTGTCTTTTTACTGAGAATGGTTGAGCTGCTCTTCTGTGCAAAGTTATGGTGTCACTTCAGCTTTGCATTCAGGTCAGGTTTTCCACACCACGTTGTTGAGAAGCAACATGAGAAGCAAATGAGAAGCACCTCACCTGTTGTTTTTCCTGCCTCTTGTTTTTGAGTACAGTCTCAGAATTGTACCCAGAACTCTTGGTTACCATGAGTTACTGTCACATGGCCTCAGAATTTTCTTTTCTTTCTTTTAATTCTGTTTAGATCACCAACTTGCTTTACTAACATTTCTAGGCAAATTTTTATTTCACAGAAAACCTTATAGTCCATTACTAAATCTTTTTTAGCAAGAGTTTTGAAAACTGAGACAAATAATGGTGTTTTGTGACTCAGTGAATCATTGCATTTTGTTATGTGGTACTGCTTCATAACATGCTCACTGAACATAATTAATAATGCTTGACTGTCAGCCTATTTCAAGTGAATACTTTTATTCAATTAATAGTGAGTAGTTCCCTCAATGTTTATGTTCATAATCTTCTGTTGAAACCAGGACTATTTCCCTGAAATGGAAAGTCTTCCTAATATTCTAATTACAGTTTAACAAACTTCAGGCTTTTTATTCTAATATTATGAAAGCTTACATTTAGAAATATCATTTTTAAGCATTATCAATACACTGATTCTTTATCTTGCAGAACATGAATATTATTTCTAATAGTTATCGCCTTTCTCTTATAGGTCATTTTTGAGAGAGGTTATTGTAGGAGTTAAGTTTTTTATATATTATTCCCCTGTTCAAGTTGGAATTTCTTTGGCTAATTTTGGGTGACTTTCCCTGATATACTGTAAAAAATAACATGTTTACAAAATGCAAGAAAGTCTTTTTTTGTTGCTCCCCTAAATTACAGTAACTAGTAATTTCATCTCTTAATTTGATTTTATGAGCTGTTTGTATTTGTAATTACTGTTAATTAATAATTCCACTTATATCCCCACGTTTTCAAACTTGGAAAGCGTGCTGATACAGTATTAATGGTACCCCACATCAGGAAAGGCATTCTTTCACTGGACGGTATAACGTTGATGATGTAACTTTATACTCCGTATCAGGACTCTGTCACCACGTCCTAAATAAAAGAAAGTCCCTGCTTCCAGTTCCGGAGAGTCTTCACAGAGGAGGGAGAATGCATACATTGACCATATGTGGGCGATACTGACCTGTTCCTATTAAGTCCTATTTGATGTGACGCATCAGAGTGTCATTTTACGAAGGGGTAGAGCTCATCAGTCCATCAGCTCCTTTTGGTGTTGTACACAGCAGAAGCAACCTCCCACGTACACCAGAAACACTTCTAAAATCCGTGCCAGCTGCCTGGTGCCAGAACAAAGACCAGCCCCGTGGATGGGGAGGGATGACAAGGCACAGAGTCCAGCAGCCCCTCTATTTTAGTGATAAAAAGCAGAAAATGAAGAGGCAAACGGGGGATTCCCGGGGGAGGGTGGAAGAAAAACCTCAGGAAGTGTTTGTTTCCAGAGCGTGGAGTTCAAGGCTCAGGAGTTAAGAGCTTTGAGGGCAAAATTTCAGCCTGTCAAGCTATGCAAAGCATCGCCGAGAGAACCGGCGTTACAGTGAGGATCCAACCTTGCGCGCCTCCTCCTAAAGGCAGCGAGAAAGGTATCACCGAAACCAACAGCAACGCAACTAAAACTTTCCAGGCTTATTTTTTAAAATACCCACCTCCCTCCTCTTCCATCCTCCCACCAAAGACCTTCTCTGAAAGCCCCTGCAGTGGGGGTACCCCTTAGACCCTCCGTTATCCCGGGACGTACCCTGCCGGGCGGAGGCTCGCGGCTCTCCTCCTCGGTGGCGCGTCCCACCCGCGCGACGCCTGTGGGCAAACTGCCGTGTCAGTTTGTGCCTTCGGCAGGTCTTTTTTTGCTTTCCTGGCTCGTACGGCGGCATGTTGCACAAATTCTGCAGACAGAGGTTTGAGGCATGTTTTGCTGCAGATTCCCACTGGCGCAGAAGCACAGTTAAAGCTCTGTAAGCCCGGGAACCTGCAGCTCCAACCGCCACTGCGGGCCCAGTTATCAGCTCTGATACCGACTTCAGATTTTTTTTTATGCTGATGGCTTGCATATTGCTGAAATACCTTTAAAACTGAGGATAAATTCAGCTGAAAGGATGGAGCGGGGAAAAAAAAAAGGCAGGAAGAAACGTAAAGGAAAATGAGAGAAGGCAGCAAACCTGACAAAGCTCTGAGTGTGCGATGGTAATTATCCGGCTTTGCTATTAGCCTCAAGCCTATAATTCCTTGGACGATTCTTTCCTGAAATAAAGAAAAAAACCTTTATTTCCTAAAGAAACAAGGCTTAAGCAGTTTGCCTGTTCACCTAACACTCTCTATCAAACTGGACCAAAGGCAAGGGGTTACAAAAATGCTAAATTTGGAAGAGAGTTGTAAAAATCCGTGGGTGGGGGGAAAGGAGAAAATATGTTGAAATAAAAGCCACAGCTCTCGGATGGGTGTGAGTAGCCTTCTGCCTGTCTCCTGCCTGGCCGCTACTAGGGAACACAGAGGGAGATGAAGTACTGTGGCAGGGTGATGAAATAACACCAAAACCGATGCAGCTGGAGAGCAGCTTTGCAGAAAATACCCTGGGCGTCCAGGTGGACAACAGCTTGACCATAAGCCAGCAATTGCCAGCAGCCTCCCGGGCTGCATTAGGAGGAGCATTGAAGCAGGGCAAGGGAGGTGGTCCTCCCCCTCTACTCAGCACCGGTGAGACACATCTGCAGTGCTGGGTCCTGTTCTGAGCTCCCCAACACACGGAAGAAATCCGGTGAATATCCACAAAGGTGATGAAGGACTTGGTGTACCTGTCATATGAGGAGAGGCTTAGCTGGAGTTGTTCAACCTGGAGAACACAATGCTCATGGGTGGTTTTATCAATGTGTATAAAGATCTGATGGTGGGGTAGAGCTGCAGCCAGACCCTTCTTAGTGGAGCTCAGTGAAAGGACAAGAGGAAATGGGCACAAATTGAAATATAAACAATTCAGTTCAAACATAAGAGAAAACTTTCTTACTGTGAGTGTGATCAAAACTGAATGGCTTTGCCCAGAGAGGTTGAGTTTCCAGTCTCAGACATATTCAAAATCCAGCTGGACACAGTCCTGAGCAATCTGCCCTAGATGACCCTGCTTGAAGCAGGGGGATTGCGCTAGAAGATCTCCTGATGTCCCTTCTGACCTGAAAGATTCTGTGATTCTGCGGGTTTTGTTCATAGGTGAGATGCTCACGGATGAATAAGGAAATTATTAATATTGCAAGTAGTTGGTCTTCAGAATTGGGGCAGGAAACAAGACTTTATCAGTTCATAGGTTAAAGAACAATCTGATTAGTAATGTAAATGAAGTTTGGATGGAAGTCACCATCTTACCTTGCCTGACACTTTTAGTTCAGCAACAAAGGTTCCAAAGAACAGTGGAAAGAAGCTTTAGTCAAGAAACTACTCAGTTGGAAACAAGAATGGTTCCTTAATGTTTCACTACTCATTACTGCCTTCTGGGATGTTGGTACTGGAGATGGAAAAGATCAGAAGTGCCCTCAGCCTTTGGATATTAACATTTTCCCAAACTGTTTCTAGGATCCGTTAGAATTTGAAATATTTCTAAAACTATTCTTTATTGCTCTGGTCTTCTTGCTACCTAGAAGTTGGAAAAACAGCCATGTGTCTTAGATGAGTAACATCCATCTTTGATCCTGAACATTTCCAAAGTATAATGGGTGCAAAATAGCTGTTTCCTCAGTATTTGCCTTTCTAAAAAATAGCAGTAATAATGTATCCCTCTCAAAAATAATTAGCTATTTGGGGAATTGATGGTTTCTATATTTAAGTTGTTGAATCAAATCCCTTGTGATTTGCAGAGAGCAGAACATTACATGTTCTGGTAGCTAGATAATAGGATCTGTACACTGGGGATTTTTCTGTCTGTCCCCATGCACAGATGTTCTCATGACAGGAATCACAGGGGGGGATAAAAATCATCTGTTTCACAGGAACACTAAGAAACAAATAGGCACAAAGACCTGAAAAACAATGTTCCTAGATCAAGATAATGACTGATTGACAGAACCACATTTGGGGAGAAAAAAGTGATAACTTGGAGTATTTCTGTCCAGGGATTAGAGTGTCCTTGGTTCTGTTCCCAGGGCTGACACTAGCCTTCTGGATGACTGTCAGTCACTTCACAACGATATGTCCTAGTTTCCAATTTTACAAATTATTCTAGTTCTTTGTAGCACAGTCATTGAGATGTGCTGATAAAGTCCTTTTATTCTTAGTAATAATTGCAGAGCTCATATTATCATCTTGTGCATGCGCAAAACTGCCATACCTCACAGAATGACAAGTTGTTATCTAGCCCCGTGCGTAGTAGCTTTCCCTGAATGTATTACCAGATCTCCCTGTTGATCTACCTCTGGCATGATCTCACTGTTTAATTCATGAGGGCCTAATTATAAAAACTTTTATTTCAGCGTATAAGGTAAAGAATTGTTTTCTCTGATGATAGAGATCCTAAATATAATTTCTACTTTTAATTTCAGTATTTTTAGTGTCCTCATGGTTCCTTAGAAAGGTTTGTTTTAAAGAAATGCCAACTTATTTCTTCTAGTTAGATCTTCTGTACCTTTCAGATTCACTACTGCACTTGTCTGACAGTCTTGCTCTTGAGATATCTTATTTGTCCTGCTTTTACCAAGATTAAAACCTGATAATCAGACCAAGAAAATAAAGAGGGAGACTAGGAATGCTGCAGACACTGTTTCATACTTCATTGACTTTTCTTCCAGTTTCAGTAAAGATTTTTTTTTGCCTAAGGTTATCCTATGAAGGAGGTAGAGAATAGTCCTAGTGAAAAGTAGCCAACTGATACAAAGAAAACTGATTCCTCTAATATTAATAATTGATTTGAATCCACCTTTCAGATTTTCTGTTTGGACATATTTAATAACGGTATCATAGAATTATAGAATCATACAATAGTTTGGTTTGGAAGGGACCTTTCAAGGCCATCTAGTCCAACCCCCCTGCAGTGAGCAGGGACATCTTCAACTAGATCAGGTTGCTCAGAGCCCCGTTCAGCCTCACCTGGGATGTTTCCAGGGATGGACCATCTACCACCTCTCTGGGCAACCTGGGCCAGGGTTTCACCACCCTCAGTGGGAAAATTTCTTCCTTCTCTCCAGTCTAAATCTGCCCTCTTCTAGTTTAAAACCATCACCCCTTGTCCTATCGCAACAGGCCCTGCTAAAAAGTCTGTCCCCATCTTTCTTAGAAGCCCCCTTGAAATACTGGGAGGCTGCAGTAAGGTGTCCCCGGAGCCTTCTCTTCTCCAGGCTGAACAACTCCAACTCTCCCAGCCTGCCCTCCCAGCAGAGCTGTTCCAGCCCTCAGAGCATTTTGGTGGCCTCTTCTGGACCCGCTTCAACAGCTTCATGTCTTTCCTGTGCTGAGGGCTCCAGAGCTGGACGCAGGACTCCAGGTGGGGTCTCACCAGAGCAGAGAGGTAGAACTGGACACCCTGCTTTTGATGTAGCCCAAGATACGGTTGGCCTTCTGGGTTGTGAGGACACATTGCTGGCCCATGTCCAGTTTTTCATCCACCAGCACCCCCAAGTACTTCTCAGCAGGGCTGTTCTCGATCCCTTCATCCCCCAGCCTGTACTGATACTGGGGGTTGCCCCTATGCAGGTGTAGGACCCTGCACTTGGCCTTGTTGAACCTCATGAGGTTCACATAGGCCCATGCCTTGAGTTTGTACAGGTCCCTCTGGATGGCATCCTGTCCCTCAGGCATGTCAACCACACCAGTTGCTTGGTGTCTCTGTAAACTTGCTGAAGGTGCACTCAACCCCACTATGTCATTGATGAAGATATCAAATGGTACCGGGCCCAGTATGGACCCCTGAGAGACATCACTTGTCACTGATCTCCATCTGGACATTGAGCCATTGACCACTACCCTCTGGATGCGACCATCCAACAAATTTCTCATCCACCGAACAGTCCACCCATCAAATCTGTATCTCACCAGTTTTAGATAGAAGGATGTGTATATTCACCATGTATAGTCCTCTACTGCAATACAAAATAGACCCACCAAACTGAGCTTCAAACTGACTTCTTTGGGCACAAATACCAGCAACATGGTTAATTTAAACCATAGTAAAAGAGTTAAAGTTAGTTAAAGTCAGCCTCTCATTTCACTACACTATATTTTCACAACTGCAATGTAAAAATGCCCTCAACCATTTGTAAAGAATGTCAGTATCAGCCTCTCTGCTTTAAAGAAAGTGAAACAGAAAGTGGGAAAACAATATGAATAACCGAACAAGACACTAGATACAGACCAGCAGGTAACAGTGCACTAATGAGACCTATACATTCTCTGTGCAGCAGAGATTATTTCAGTGAGAGACTTAATTACCTCTTCCAGGTGTGGCCAAGCAGCCAAATCTGTTATAAAAGACAATGTTTCATCAACCGATGTTAAATAAGTTTTGTTGTTTAAAGATGTAGTCATAAATTCTAATGTGGGAGGGGAGACTTGAAAGTAGGAAAAGTAGAAAAGTAGAAGGGAATGAATCTCTGCTATATATTTTTAGACAAACATGCAATAGAAGGTTTAGGCTTGGATTTCTTTTATTTTTCACTATTATTTTAAGGTCAGTGGGTGAAAAAAAAAAGTTAGGTGTTGAAGATGACTGCTGAGGACCTTCTAATTTAGAGAAGAATACGTGTTTATCTTATTTGTCATCTCTGTGCTTTTTACTGGAGCCAATGATGACTTATCTGCAGGACTTAATAAGGTAGGATAGAGTAATCAGCTTTCATTTTATTAGAGGGCTTCCAAACTTTCTGTCTTCTTAATGTTTAGTAAGATTTGAGTACTTGTATGTAATCAGAGATAGAAAACAGCATTCTTTCTCTGTAGTTGTAGAAACCTTGACTGATTAATCACCACACACACTTTTTAGTGCACCAAGAATATCCTAGTACAAGAAAGGCATGAATACTCTGGAGTTCAGAAAAAAGCCACAAAGATTATGAGGGATTGGTACATCTGACATTGAGGAGAGGCTAAGAAAGCTGGGATTGCTCAGCCTGAAGAAGAGAAGGCTCAGAGGGATCTTTTCAATGCATATAATTACCTGGTGGGAGGAGTAAAGAAGATAGAACAGACTGCCTTCAGTGGTGCTCAGTGATGGGACAAGAGGCAATGGGCACAAATTGAAATACAGAAAATTCTGTTTAAGCATAAGAAAAACCACTTTTTTTACCATGATGGTAACTGAACACTGGAACGGGCTGATCAGAGATGTTGTGGAGTTTCCAAGCTTGGACATATTCCAGACCCAAGAGGACATGGTATTGTGCCGCCTGCTCTAGGTGACCTTGCTTAGAGCAGATTTGGACTAGATGATCTCCAGAGTCCCCTTCCAGCCTCAACAATTCTGGAACAACATTGGGCAGGGAGGTACCAATTAGCTTGAAAAATTTTAACCTTAAACATTTATGGCTGTGCTCATGGAAATGCATCTGATGAAACCCAACTTATGTCCACCGAATAACTTCACTCCGGCTTGATGATGTCCAGGGTTCTCCATTGCCAAACATTGTTCCTTCTTACACGAACAGTAGAAGTAGCTTTCAATTATGTCAGTGGCAAGTAGATACCTTGCTGATAAAGCTCAATTATAGAGACCTTCATTCATCTGGCTTGTTGCACTGACATCCAAGCCAAGTTTTTTGCTGCATATATCTAGTGTTTTGTTCACACGCATAGTGAGAGTTTGTCTGACATAATAGTAAAAAAAAAAAAAATGTTTCTAGAATCATCAAAAAAGTCAAAAGCTAGGTTCGCTATATTGAAGTGTTTGAGCTGAAAAGGTTTGGGGTCAGGGAAACGAAAACGTAAACCATTTCCTTTCTGAATCTCTTTTTTTTTTCTTTTTTTTTTTTTCCCCTGGATGTTGCTTGACTGAATTGATAAAGATACAAAATAAAATCAAAGAACAATGTGTCTGTTCAACTCCAACAAGCTCCAACAGCTCAGGCTGTCTTCTAGACTTGCCCTCAGCCAGCAGAGCTGAGGCTGGACACCAGATGGTCCTGCTCATCGTTGTGGTGGAAACTGCTTGAGAAATAGTGGCAGGAAGAGGGGTTTTTAGAGTGAAATGTCGTGAAACATAGCCCCTGATATTAGCAGGATAACATGATTTCTGACTGCCTGGCTCCCACTGTAGTTTATTAAGTGACTGGATAATGATAAATTTCTTTCGAGATGTACAGAGTGCATCAGCATGGATCCAGCCCTTTTCATTACGCGGAAAGTAATTACAAAATCCCAGACCTCTAGTTTTCTTAAATCCAATGCCTGTTTTTGTGTGTGTAGTGGGAGTTATGTTAACTCAATGTGTACACTGAGGGTAAAATTCATTACACCTCACGGAGTCGATAACTGAGAATGTTAAAGAAAGACTACTGCTGATGTGTATTTCTAATATACAAATAATTTTTTTTTACATTTGTATAATTATGCAATTTTTACCTCCACAGTCTCATTTTAACTTAAAAGAAGTAGTGGAAGTAATATCATCCTTCTGGCTTTTTTCTCTCCTAGATTCTCTGTTAAATGAATGGAATTTTTTTGGAAAATGAGCAGTATGTACAGAAAGCTAAGCTAGATGTTTACTGTACGTAATGTGACTAGGGGAAACACAATTCTACTTTTTGTATAAAGTCACCTTAAATGGGAAAGGAAGCCTCTGGATTCTGTAGTAATCTTCATCGATCAACTAAACCAGGCAGTGTCCTGTAGGTCTGTCTTCAAAGGTATAGTTTCCTATAATCTCCCTGTTTAATGCACTATAGTCAGAAACTACGTCACTGACACCACAGACAGTTTAAAAGGTCCAAAACATCCACATGCAAGTCTTCCAAGTATGTCTTTTCCTTTCTCTTGTTTTGCCTGAGCCTTTCCTGCCTCACTGCAGGGCTGACTTCTTTAGTTTTTCTCCTATCAAGAAAAGTTGCATGGCTTTAAAAGATTTGCAGAACATTTGCTCAAGATTTGACACCGCTATATTAGATCTGATGATAAACCTCACAACCAGACCTTACGTCCATATAATCAAATAAACAAGACCGTAAAGACCATTTGCAATTTTCCCACCTGGCTAACTTCCCTGCATTTGAATTATTGCTAGGCACCGTGTTTGCTTTACTTGAGGCAGTCGGTTAAGGATTATATGCATCAGTGCAAGGCATTTGAATTTCTTTAAATCTACCTAGCGTGGGTGTCGATACCACAAATCACAGTTGTTCTGCCTGAAGAAAACTGACCTGCAAAGTCCTAATGATGAAACATGCCTGCGGAAAGCGTGTGCAGGACTGCTTATAAATGTGTTTTCTTATGCTGTTAGATACTCTGTCCTCTCTCTACTAGACAGTGTTCACATAAGTAATTTAATTAAATCAACTTTTGTCCTTCTAGGAAGGGGATTTATTTATCCAGCTGGTGCCTTTGGAAGACAAGTTTCCTGGCCTCTGCCCATAGCTGGTGGAGACACAGGAGCAGCAAGAGACTCTCACAGGCTGAACCATCTGATTTGCTTTAAATGGATTGAATGATATGAATATGACTCTCTCTGAGATGAGGGGTCTTAGGGAGGGTCCCCTCAGGGAGGGTCTAATGACCATGTCTAACTCTGATGGCCCAGGACAGCTCATTTAAGTTAATCTCGTGTCCTGTTTTGTCTGAGTTGTGGAAGTGCTCAGTATGCACAGCTGCAACCGGAAGCAATGAGCCGTGCTCACAGCATGGAGAGTGGAGGTTAATCCCAAAACAGACAGGCAGGATTTGTAAGGAAAGGTAATAAATATCTGTTATTATATACACCCACGTCTGGGAAAACCAGGTGTGTTTAGACAGCAAACCATTCTTTGGATGTGTGTGGATAGGTTGGTTTTGTTTTGCACATGTATCAGTGCATCTAATACATAGAATCA
>NW_010564596.1:0-2414 GCF_000687285.1 Phaethon lepturus | reverse complement strand
AATTCTTTCACTTCGCATTTAAAGGCACAGACTATGAAAAATTCAGCGCGCAAGCTCATTGAGGAGTGGTCGCACCTTGGGAGGTGGGTAACTTTTGAGAGGGGTGTGCGTTTTAGTATTATAATGATATTATAATAAGCAAAGTTCACTCCAAGTACAGCATTTCATCGAAAGTTGACAGACTGTTGGCCCAGGGCATCGAATGTGCAGCTTATTAATTTACACTGTGTACCTTTAGATTCCCTTGTCCACAGAGCGTGGCCACAATGTTTCCACTCCGCTCTACCCTCCATGCAATTTCTCCCAGAGTCAGCACACCAAGTTCCCCTGATGTTGCCAACATCTAGGGTTGCCTATGGAATTGCCATGGTACAGGCTCATTGTACATTAGCTGCGTTCCACCCTGTTTCAATGCTGTTCTTAGAGCGTGAATGTAAGTTTGATTTCTAAGCCACCCCCAGTGATTATTCCACAGAGGTTTAGATTGGATATTAGGAAAAAATCACTGAAAGAGTGGTCAGGCATTGGAACAGGCTGCCAGGGAAGTGGTGGAGTCACCATCCCTGGAGGTATTTAAAAGATGTGTAGATGTGGCACTTAGGGACATGGTTTAGTGATGGACTTGGTAGTGTTAGGTTAACGGTTGGACTCAATGATCTTAAGGGTCTTTTCCAACCTAAATGATTCTATGATTCTATTCTATGAAAATATAAAATATTAAAATTTTCATGGATGGAGAAGTTCAGAAATGTCAGATTAAAAAACATTGGTATTATACCCTCTTGCCTCCCTCTGGGATTTTGGGAATCCAGATTACAGACCCTATAGACTACTGATGTAGGTCTGGTGGACACAGGTCAATGGAAACAAAAATATCTCAAGTGTCTGATGTATGACAGTGCCTCAGTTCAGAATGACATGACCCAGAACAAAGTATCTTGCTTTGATTTTTTTCTAATGTGAAATGCAAGCATTCTAAATGCCATGATTTCAGGTGGCCAATTGCACCTCAATAGAGACTTCTCTTCAGATATAGTTTAGATATTAGAATGAGTCAGGTGCTGAATAGCCATGTATAGAAAGTTCAAATTTGATATGGCAAAACCCCTCAGTTGAAAGCAGTAAAATCAGTGCTCTTCAGAAAACCTGATTGTGAGACGGCTCATAATGACCCCTTGGAAATAATACACAGACAATTATCTTTATACAGTCTCAAAGCATATAGATCAAGAAGTTATACTGTGCATATTAATATCACTTTGAAATGAAAATGAGAAAGATTTGCTGAAAAGCAGCTGTATATGAATGGTATTCATCTGGATTTATCTATACCTGGATTTATTCTGGGAAACCTACTCTGGCATAAATATTCCAAGGGTTCAGTGTTTGGATATTCCAATCACAGGAGAAAAGGCCACACATGGAAAGCTACTTCAGAATACTTGTTCCACACCAATATCCCAGTTCAACCTGGAATACCACAACATGCAGGTAAGCACTTAGTGTATAATTTATAGAGACAGAGCTAAGTAGCCTGATTCAGCTTCCACAAAACAAAAGGAATGCTCTCTTTTACAACAGAGAAGCTGCATTTGGCCATGAGGTACATATAAAACTCCCCCTGCATATTCATTCTAAGGCAAATGGGGGATACAAGGTTCTAAAATATGACAGGTCCAGCTTATGTTTCTGCTTTTTTTCACATTGTTACTAAAGAAATGGCTTAAGGCATGCATTATGATGCTTATTATTTTTCCCTAGAATGTCTATCAAATACATTAGATTTAACCATATTACATGCAGCTATTTGTATTCTTTCAAGTTTAAGGCTTACATAAAATATTTTGTAATTTACAGTTTAACAGAAATCCCTTCAAAATATACTGCAGTATAAAAATGTATGAGTTGGGTTGATTGGGGGGGAATGGAAATTAAATTTTGATGATAAATGGGCAAACCCCTCTTTGCATTTACATCTTGATAATTTCCTACTAACTCTTACAATAATGAAGAAAAAGTGTGGAAATAAGTTAGTATCTATTAGGTTGTCCTGGTTTTGGCTGGGATAGAGTTAATTTTCTTCATAGTAGCTACTATGGGGCTATGTTTTGGATTTTTGCTGGAAAAAGTGTTGATAATACAGGGATGTTTTAGTTATTGCTGAACAGTGCTTACACAGAGTCAGGGTCTCTTCTGCTTCTCACACCACCCCATCAGCAAGTAGGCTGGGGGTGCACAAGAAGTTTGGAGGGGACACAACTCAGACAGCTGACCCCAACTGACCAAAGGGATATTCCATCCATATGACATCATGCTCAGCAACATAAAGTTAATCCATAACATAAAATGGAAGCAGGTCCCTGCTCGAGGCGGCAGGCAAATTCCCTCCAGGCCTCCCTGACCGTCCCAGCTGC
>NW_010564595.1:0-1529 GCF_000687285.1 Phaethon lepturus | reverse complement strand
TAAAACGCGGGGGCCTCCGCGGGGCTGCGGTTGTTAGCGAGACCCGCGCGGCCGCAAGCCGGGTATTTGGCTGCCGTCAAATCTCCAATCGGGCTTCATAAAAGCCCACTTAGCGCCAGAACAAACAGGGCCATTTGAAGGCGAAATGTTGTTTGATTTCCTCTCCGCCCGCACAAGGAGCTGGCTAATGCTATTTGATTTCCCATTTTTGATAGCAATAAGCCTGCATTGATCTAATAGCGAGTGAGTGCAATGCTATTAAAGGTGTTTGCCGCCCCATACCAGGGTGCATTTCCCAGCCCGGGTCTCATAACCAAAGAGACGATAAACATTGGGATGCCCTGATTGCCAACAGAAAACAGATGTCTCCGGGTTTGAAGCTGAGCAAATCACTTTACAGTTAAAATCGGGCGCTGATAAAGCATAATAAATTCCATATGGCTCATTTAATACACAACAGCTTCTTGCATTAGAGGGGCTAATGATGAGATTTGTCCCCTCCTTTCTGTTGACACATTTCTCCATTGTCAAACAGAGATGTGACAGCAAATCAGTATTTTCAGCTCAGAGGAACAAGTCGTGGGAAAGTTAAATAACTTTTAAAAAAGAAAGGCACCCCCTTTCTCTCCCCTCTATTCACGGGAGAAGATGTAATTAAGGGAATATGAATTATGAGAGCCCCTTCGTTTACCTTTGGGCGCGCTCAGACTTATTAATTCAACAAGGCGGGGGGAACTGCAGCGAGGACAGCTTGCTAATTGAGTTTTAGCTGAGAGAGACGCTCCCTCCGTGCCGGGCTGTTGGCTTCCCCGCGAACGCCATGCTTTTTTCCTGCGTGGGTACCCGGAGGTGGAGATCTATTCTCGCTTGTACAGCTGTGTGGCGGGACCCGCGGCGTGGCCGCCCTTCTGCCTTCCCGTGAGACGGGGTCTCATGCTGAGCTGACAAAGCCGAGCCCACACTGGCCCGAAAAAATTGACAAATGTGTGTGTGTCTTAAAGTCTCTCTCCTTAGGTGCCTGTGATGCCTCGCAGTTGGTTATTAAGGGAATATTTTTTTTTTCCTTTGAAATGCGGTATTTTATTGTTTTCCTCTACCTCGCTCCTGGCTGAAGCCACGATTTTTAGTGGCTTAGATTGAAAAGTGGCTTTTAAAAAGTGACCACAATTAAAAGTAGCTTTTTTTAATTTTTTTTTTTTTTTTTTTTTAGTTCACGATTTTTGCTTTGTGGGACGGGGAGAAGAGGCAGGGGACGGCAGTGCCGCGGTGTCCTAACTAACTTTCGTAAAAGACATCCTGAAAGGGCAGCCTGGAAACGCGTGTTTGCTGCTCCGGTTGCCTCGCAAATTATTTCTGCGTTTCAGGTTGTTTTTTTTTTTCTTCCCCCCCCCCCCCCCCCCCCCCCAAAATCTGAAAGGCAAACGCAACGGCAACAACAACAACAAAAATATTTCATGAACCCCAAACGACATCATGTGTAATTCATCGAAAGAAGCCGCGCAGCTCCCGGCGTGGGGGTGCGTGCGGAA
>NW_010564594.1:1056-1268 GCF_000687285.1 Phaethon lepturus | reverse complement strand
GGGCAGTCGCGTGGCTCAGCTGGCACACAGCGAGGCCAGATGATAGATAAGCAGCTCTGGGCCTTCCCTTCCCCCCAGCCCCCTTTTTCAAATCGCAAATCATCTGCTCCAGCCCTATCCTAGCCCCTCATTTTCATGACAATGGTTGCGTGTTTACCTGTGATCCTGGGACCGGCGGGGCATCCCCTTTTCTTCCCCGGAGGATCTCCCAG
>NW_010564594.1:0-1013 GCF_000687285.1 Phaethon lepturus | reverse complement strand
GAGGAGATTACCGCAGCCAGCTGCTCGCCAACTCTTCCTTCCCCGGGCAAATCCCGAAGTGGCCCCTATATGTGTTTTACTGATTGTGCACGAGGGGAAAGCGAGCCCCCCCCGCCCCCCGGCGCTGCTTGTTTGTTTGGGTTTGCTCCCTGCCTTGCTTCCGACGGGATTTTGCTTGTGGGAAACTGCGAGGGACAAAATTAGTTACTCGTGTGCGTGAGCTGTGGTCGCTTCCAAAGCGGGAAGGGTGAAGGGCTGCGTACCCCTGCGAGGGGGGGCAGCGCCGCGAAGAGCATGGGGCAGAGGGGACAGCAGGGCCCCGGGGTAAGGAACCTTTCCACCACCCGGCTCCCCCCGGGCCCTTGGGCTCCCCCCGCTCTGGGACAGCACCTTCTCCCAAAATTTCCCGTGGGTGATTCGAGCCGGGCGGATCCCACTGCCTCCCCCAGTCCCTGCCACGGGACATGGTGATTTAAATGCTTTCCCCACCCGCGCCCCTCTGGGGAGCAGCTTGGCCTCGCATTTGGAGAACCGGCCTCTTTGCCCCCTTTAACTCCAAGGACACTCATGATCTTCAGGCTAGAAACCACGGGTTGCATTTGTACTTGATGGCCTTCCTGAGGACCCTTCCAACCCGAAATTACCTCCAGATCCCGAGATTTACCTTGTGCCCCATCCACGCTGTCGGGCGAGCTTGGCATAACCCTGCACAGCACTGAGGCCTGGCTTGTCTTGGCGGGGGTGCCACAGAGCAGGGAGGGCGAGTGATCAGGCTTGGGGTGAAAAACGTGACGGCGCTTCTCAGAAAAATGTTTTGCATTCCAGCTATGAGATTTTTTCTGGCTGGCTGGAAATATTCCCCTCTGCTACCGACCTCAGTAGCAATATTCGCTGTGTTCACCAGTTCTCACAGGGAAACCCCCTCTTCTCTTTCCCCTGGTTTCATTAATCATCATCTTAAGCCAGAACTCTAAATAGTAGCTGCAAACTACCGCACCGGAGAGCTGTTGCAC
>NW_010564593.1:505-745 GCF_000687285.1 Phaethon lepturus | reverse complement strand
AAAAAAGGAAAAGAGGATTTCCTTGCTGCACAGGGCAAAGGGGCGTCAGAGGCAGGAGTGACCCCGCAGGGTCCAGGGATGGAGGCCGGCTCCGTGGCTGTGCTCTCCGTCCCCGGCCACGCTGCCTGCAGGAATCTGGCAGGGAGCAGCCAGGGCAGAGATCCCCCTAAACGACACGCCGTGGATGCAACGCTTCCCTTCCCGGCCGTGCGCGGAGGCAAAGCCCGGCGCAGGCAGCCC
>NW_010564593.1:0-328 GCF_000687285.1 Phaethon lepturus | reverse complement strand
GCGCAAAATAAACGAACCCATTGCTCCCGGAGGAGGGTTCGGAGGGAAAATAGAGGGTCCGCGATGGGACCCGCACGCGTGTGTCCTGGTGACGCGGCTGGAGGAGCAGCCCTGCCCCGGGCAAGACCTCGGAGCCCTCCGCTCCTGCCCGCTGCTGCTGTGACCTCCGGAGCAAAAGGGAAAAAGAAAAATAATTGGTCTCCTAGATAAATAATAAATAAGATATATAAAAATAGAGGTAGAGATATATACACATAACACACGGCATAGGGGGGTGCCGACATCCCGGGGTGCTCTTTGCGAGCGTTGGGGGCTGCTGTAAATTGTA
>NW_010564592.1:0-4821 GCF_000687285.1 Phaethon lepturus | reverse complement strand
TTTAAATGTTATTGCCACAGCGACGTAACATAATGCTTTCTCTGGTGAAAAACTCGGACGCTTTAGGACGGAATGGAAGGTTGAAATCGCGGCATTTCTCTCGAGAGGGGCTCTGTGTTTTTTCCCCGTTACCTCTGTGGCACGGCTACGACTGGTGGGACGTGGTTAGCCGGCTTTGATCCGGCGCGGGATGAGGCACCGGCTTAGCGTCCGACCCGCCAAGGCCCTTTGCCGCGCCGCTCACGCCCTCGAAGGCTGCGGCCCCGAGGGGAGCGATGCCTTGGCCAAACCTCCCTCAGAGGGCTCCATCTCGGTGGCCTCTCCTGGGACCATCCATCCCCGAGCCCCCGCGCCCGTGGTCAGCGGCGAGGATAGCCAGAGCGACTCGCCGAGAATTACAGGCGGTGTCTGCGTCCCTGGAAATGTTTAAATCATTACATTATAGCCCAAGGATGGGATATATTTTGCAGAAATCTGGCTCTGCGAGTTAATTCTGCGAAGTCCTGAGGCGTGGGATAGACGTAAAGCTGGGCTCAGCAGTCGCGTTTAGGTCGCCACACAAGTCTCGGGCTTTATAATTAGCGACCACAGCGTAGGATCCAAAAGGAAGAGGCCGTACGGTCTGGTGCGTTGCGGTTTTACTATCGCCGTTCCTGTTGCACCCAAAGCATTAACCACTTAGGCTCCGCATCGCAGACACGGCAGCAATGCTATTACGACAGTATTACTTGGTTTGCGGTTCGACTCAATGATCTTGAGGGTCTTTTCCAACCTAAACGATTCTACGCGTCGTGTGAAGTGACAAAGCCAGGACTTACTGCTGTTACCCATGTTGCCACCAGCACGAGCATTTAAAAACTCCCCTCATTATTCAGTATTCGAGGTGGAGCTGCTGGAAGAGGAGAACATCCCGGCTATTTGCTGCCGTCTGGGGTTTTGGCAGCGGTGAGGAACTCACAGAAATATTCCTGTGTCCTGAAAGCTTCAGATCTGCAGCAATGCCCATCCATCCGCTCCAAAATCTCATGTTTACTGCAGGTTATTTTCTCATTTAATGCATTTTGGTGGTCACAGGGACCGAAGGGACCGCCCCTGCTCTCGGCTTGGCTGCTCCCAGCCCAACCCCAGTGTTGATAAGCTCTTTCCAAAGCCAGGATGGATGCTCACAAGCTGGGATTTGGTGGAACAAGCCAAACTCTGTCGCTGGCACCCCCATAACAGGTCTGGCTGTAGGTCAGGGTGGTTCACGGGGAGGTTTAGGGATGGGTCCTGGCAAGGAGTATCTTTGGAAGAGAAATTTGGATCGTTTCATCCCTCAGTTACCAGCAGTGATTTGTCTCACTCGCGGCAAAACTCTCTCCCACCCAGCTGATGCAGCAACAGAAATTCTTGGAAGGACCCAGCAGTAGAAATACCACGACAAAACCAGTTCCTACTGGGTGAGCTTTTCAGCAGCAGACAGCACCGACCAGGTTATTGCTTTCCTCTGTGCTATCGTCTAAACAACCCAAATTTAGATAAATAACCCAAGCCTGGTGATTGTCTGGAAAGGGACTAAACAGGGGGTTTATATATTTTTCTGATTTATAGCCCCATGCAAACATCCAGGACCAACCCCACCATCCATCGCAAGACATTTTGGGGAGGCACTGGGCAATCTGCCCTCCACCATGGGAGGTTTTATGAGCGGGTTGGACCAGCTCCCCCAGGAAGGGTGCCGGTGCTGTCCCATCACGTCACGAGTAACGCTGCCCCGTAGGTTCTGTCATCTACCTGTGTCGCTACAAAAAAGATCAGGTGTGGGGCCACCGTTGTCCCCTGGGCAGGGGAACCAGCCTGGGTGTGCTGCACGGGGGAACCGCAGCAGAAACGGCCTTTCGGGGGCAAACAAAACACCAAGGGGTTATGAAAGTGGAAGCGAGCGTCATGGATCGACTTGGTTGCATTAAGGACTTGGGACATTCTCCACCACCTGACCCTGGCTACGTCTAATTTACCAGCATGGATGTTGCTTACGGTGGCTGAGACTGCGACTGCAGGCAGAAGGGTGGGAAAAGTGAGCAGAAGGCTTCATAGCACTGGGACGGACCCACTCTGGCTCCTGGAGGTTCATCCCCTCCAGCAGCCTTGCAGGACCATCCTCTTCACCTACCATGTCCTCTCCAAACCCTGCTGGGAAATCGGGGACCACAGCTGGGACTTGGCCCTCCCAAAAACTCCCAGATCCTATAGAAATGGCCTCAAGTTGCACCAGGGGAGGTTCAGACTGGATATTAGGAAAAATTTCTTCACTGAGAGCCTGGTCAGACATTGGCACAGGCTGCCCAGGGAGGCCGTGGAGTCACCAGCCCTGGAGGTGTTCAAAAAACGTGTGGACGTGGCCCTTCGGGACATGGTTTAGTGGGCATGGTGGTGTTGGGTTGATGGTTGGACTTGGTGATCTTAGAGGTCTTTTCCAACCTTAATGATTCGGTGATTCTGTGACACCTCATCCATCAGCCCCATGAACAGAGCGGCCACACCACATCTCCCAGTAGTTGATGCCACCAGCACGCTGGGGCGAGAAGAGCGCCCTTCAAGCTCAGAGATCAATTTTGAAATGACGTTTTTTGATATTTTTAACTTTTGAGCTCCGAAAGAGCTCCAATTCACCCCTCAGACCAAGTCTGGAAGAGGCCAGGTTCGGTAAATCAGCGGCTACGCAGCACGAGGGTGGGAGGGAAAACTGCGTCAGGAGATGGGTTACCAAAAACCTGTCTGGTGGTAATTACACATGTCGACTGATGAAAAACTGGTTTGAGGGCAAACGCTGTAAAATATTGCTCTGGGGAGAGAAAGACGACAAAGGTTGTGAAACCCAGTTCGCGGGTTGTTTTACAGCGAAGGTAACTTTCATCCCTAGGGCTGTATTTTACAGCTCGTGCGAGAAATCAAACCCCAGTTCGCAGGTCTGCTCTGCTCTTCTTTTAAAGCACAAAAATGTGGCGTACTTTTTAGAAACCGAGGTTTTGTGCTGATTCCCTGAAGATAAATGCCATCTTATTTTTTCAGGGCGACAAAGCATTTGGGAGAGGGATTGTATTGCATGGGGGGGCTTGAGGTGGTTTTTACGATCGTTGCATGGACACATTCTCCCGTATATATGCTTTATATAAAACTGCATTTCTGTTGGTTCTGTCAGCTCTGAAAAGCAGTGCGGAGGGGGCTCACTGCTCCCCCGAGGGGGGCTGAGCCCAAATAACCCAGCTCTGCTGCTTAGGTTCTGTTTTTCAGCCCGGTTTACGCAATTTTTGCCCCATTTGCTCTCTGTCCTGTAACTTAAATTTCCCTTCGCTCCCTCTGTGTTTGCAGACAGGGCTCCTTCCCCTTCCCGGCTCCGTGCTGTCACGTCTGGCCACCTCGGCTCCCCATCCGCAGCCAAGGATGTCTCTTCCTCGGGGGTGACGAGTTGTCCTTGTGCCAGTCCCCATCTGCAGTCACCTTTTTGGGGACAGGTGACCATCCCTGGTCCCTGCAGTTCCCATTTAAATCCTTCACGCCTTGCACAAGGGGTTTCTCCCTTTTTAACTCCTGCTGCTGCTGCAAACACTTTGCCTGGGGTGTGCTTGGCTTTGCATCCCAAAATCCCACCAGCAATCGCCACCACCCACGCACATCCATGTCCCCCGTGGAAACGCTGTGAGACTCGTACCACAGAATCACAGAATCATTAAGGCTGGAAAAGACCTCTAAGATCACAAAGTCCAACCACCAACCCAACACCCCCATGCCCCCTAAACCATGTCCCAAAGCGCCACGTCCACACGTTTTTTGAACACTTCCAGTGGTGGTGACTCCACCACCTCCCCGGGCAGCCTGTTCCGATGCCTGGTTCCTGTCCCGATCCCTGCCCCCTCTCTCCGTAAAGAAATTTTTCCTAATATCCCCCTGCTCCTCCCGCCCCTCCATGCACAACCCTTTGCCTCCCAGTTCCTCCCCTAATTACCCTCTCCTCTGTTTCACCTAATTGCCCCCGTGGCACTGGATCCAAGCATCGGTCCTAAGGGAAGCAATGAAAAAAACCCCAACCCTCCAGAGGACCCCTGAGCGAAGGCAAGTCCAAGTCCAAGTCCAACAGCCGTCATCACGTGGAGACCTGGCCCAGCCCAGGGTGATGGGACAACCAGCCCCATGGGACGGTGATGCACCGTGGCCACCTCCAGGAGATGCTCCCGTGGGGTGGGAGGATGTGGCAGCTGGTGGGCAGGGGGTTTAGGGACACCCAGGGGGGCTGGCGGAGGGGCGAGGGCCAAGGCTGCCTCACGCCCACGGCGCCGCGCCGGAGCCTATTTTCTGGTGGGAACCATCGGGATAAAATTAGAATGAGGTTGAACTTTATCTACGACGTGAACTGAGGCTGAACTCAGCCCTGTTTTGGTTTGGTTTTTCCAAGTTCAAAAGAGTTCATTTTTTTTGGAGGGGCACTGGATTATTTTTTTTTAACTTGCTCTTTCTGTGATTTTGCTGGAGTTGGGCTTGCCTCATCGGCTTGGAAAGGCTCTTCTCGCAGTATTTCCAGCTCGAGATGGTGATGTGGTGGCTCAAATACAGCCATTCATGTCAGATATTTGGGGTCGGGGTAGCACAGGGCTGACCCAGCCTTCCCTCTGCCACCCGTGGCTCAGCGCTGGCTCCGTCCCAGCCCAGGATGGGAAGGCAAAGGGGGAGAACCGGGGTGGTTTTGGTGGCTACCACACCGTGCGGAAGGACCACGGTACCCCGCGCTGGGGATGCTTCAAGGGTTTTTCAGCACAGTTTTGTCCCCTGCCAATTAGCTGGGCC
>NW_010564591.1:3352-3695 GCF_000687285.1 Phaethon lepturus | reverse complement strand
CTGCTGGAGAAAACCCCATCCCCACGGCTGGTGATAGACCCATCTCCCGGTTCAGCTCCTCCCGACCTCCTCCCGGGACAAGGACTGCAAGGTAACGCCGTGGGTGCCCCCCGCCTCTCTCCCCGCCCGGGTGGCAGGGAGGGGGCACTGCTCTGCACCCGCCAGCCACATCCTCGGTGGTTCCCAGGTCATCTACACGCCCACAACCCTGAGGATGTCGTTGTCTCCTCCTAGTACTTCTACCTGATGGCCAAGATGCACCCCTCAACCCCAGCACACTGGGCCAGTTTCTGGAGACCTTCATGGGTGGCAAAGGTGGGGGCTGAGCCCTGGCGTGGCCACT
>NW_010564591.1:0-3109 GCF_000687285.1 Phaethon lepturus | reverse complement strand
GGCCACTCCAAAACACCAGTGGGGAGGGTGTCCCCTGCCACCCCACTTTTTGGCTAACCCCTTGGACCACATCCGACAGTGGCCTATGGGTCCTGGTACGAGCATGCGCGGGGCTGGTGGGAGGAGAAGCAGCTCCTCTACCTCTTCCACGAGGACATGAAGAAGGTGAGGGTGGGGTGGAGGGGAGGGTGCCCCGGTTGTGCCCCTCAAGCCTTTGTGGCAGCCTCCCCATGTTAGCTGCCCCACAGGACCCACAGCAGGAGGTGCAGATGACCCTGTGGTTCCTGGGCAAGGAGGTGGTGGAGGGGACAGTGGCAAGGATCCTCCACCACACCTCCTTCCAGGGGATGAGGAAGAACCCTGCTGCCAACTAGAGACCATACCCACCGCCCCGATGGACCACGGCCTCTCCCCTGTCCTCTGGAAAGGTGGGGTCCAGCCAGCGATGGAGGGCTTGGGAGGGGTGTCCCAGGGCTGTATTGCAGCCCCCATCTACAGCTGCAAATATTTCAGGAGTGTCAGGATTTGCCCTGCTCGCTTTTGCACCCCCAGGGATCTCTGGGAACTGGAAGAACTACTTCACCGTGGCCCAGATTGAGCAACTTCGACCAGCACTACCGGGAACACATGGTGGGCTCCGACCTCTGCTTCCAGATGGGGGCATGAGGGGCTCATCCCCCTTCCCGGTGGGGCTCCGCTTCTCCCTGCTCCCCCAGCAGGGAGAGTGGGTCCACACAGAGCATGCTCGCCCCAATTCGCTTTCCCCTCTGCAATAAATTGGGATGACTGGAGGGTGAGCCACTGCCTGTGGGGAAAGGTGGAGGGGCTGAACCCCCCAAATCCCAGGCAGAGGCTGGGGGTACCCCCATGCTCAGAGGGCAGGAGGGTGGGCACACGCGGTGGATTTTTAGCTGGTGCTGGTTGGGCATCACTGGGGGTGGGCATGCTGCCAAAAACTGCCACTGGCCCCCAACCCCTTGGGCCGCCCCAGGCCCATCCTACCAAGGCGTCTTGAGGGAGCAAAGATCGTGGAAGAGTGGAAAAACCCCAAAGCGCCAGTGAAGCCGCTGCCCCCCGCAGCTTTCACACCTCCGGGTTGTGGCAAGTCTGGCAGCGTGGGCGGTGGCAGGACTCACCCCGGGCTCCCTGGCCCAGCCGGAGCTGGTCAGCCTGTGGTCTGCAGAGCAAAGGCGAAGGGCAACACCTCCCTGCCGGCGTATTGCCACTTCGGCAATGTCGCTGTCCTTGCCGTGCAACCCACGCTGCAACCTCCAGCCTGGCTGCGCTGAGCCCTTGCTCGGGGACGGCTTGAGCAAACCAGTCCCTGCCCCAGAGGGGGCAAGGATTTGCTTTGGAGCCCCAAATCCCCCAGTTACACCCCGTTTCCAGCCTGCCTCCAAGGTTGCAGCTTTGCGGCAAGGCAGTCTCGTGGGGTTGTTTCATCCCTAAAGAGATGCAGCCCGATTCCGATTCCTGAAGGGCAGCAGCCCTGTGAGGGAGCTCTCCCACGGGAATAAACCCTTTCCATGCATTTCAGTGCCAACGGAGAGCTCTGCGCTTCCCCAGCTCCTGGCTTTGCCTGCAGGCTTTGCACACGCAGACCATTTTGCTGGCACGTGGACGGACGGATGGACGGGCAGGGAGCGCATGTCCCTGTCTGTAAAGCACCCGAATGTCTGACATGGCGTGTCCTGTCTCACGGGGAACTCGGCCTTGGGGACAAATCCGGGACGTTTTTCTTGAGGTTGCGAACAGGCGAGCTGCTCCCTCTGCCCGGCTTTTTTTGGTGATCCTGCCCCTTCTCCCCGCCTGCCATGTCTCCTCCCTCCCCGCTCCCTCCCTGCTCGCATTCGCCCCTGGGGAGCGGGTGAGGAGGGAGCGTTTCACCACCACTGGGCAGCCTTAAACCCTTCTCCCAGAAGCACGGTGTCGGCTGCGCTCGTGCTTTGCAGCTCTGCACACCTCGGGCCTGTATTTGGGCGCCCTGGGGGTGTGTGTGTGTGACCAAAGCCTGACCTGCTGGCGAGCCCTGCACTGGTGCGAGGAGCCAGGGACGTCCGTGGGGGTGACCCCCAGGCTGGGACAGGGTGATGTTCAGACCCCCTGGGACAGGGACTGGGATTTCCTCCCTGCGTTTGCCTCTGCGGGCGCGGGGGGAAGCTGCGGTTTCCCCCCACCACCATCTGTGTGTTTAACGGGGGCGGGGGGGAGTGCTGAGCACGGCACAGCTCATCACAGGCGTCTGGGGACTGTCCCCAGAGCGGTTGCATCCCCATGCCCGCTTGCCCCTTCCCTGCCCTCCTCCCTCCGCAGCGCTGGGACCAGGTTGCTCTGGGTCCCTTCCCTAAGGATGTCCCCCGGCCTCCCACAGCCCCAGGCGCCTGCCCACGCCTCCATCTTCCACACAGGGAAGGGAAAATAATGCCCGAAGCACCCGAAGCTGCAGGCAAAGCTTTGCCTCCTCCCTGCCAGAACACCCAACGAAGAGGCAGGTAGCAGGGAGACCCTGGCCGTGGTCCGGGGGCTCGGCCCATTTTGGGGTGTCCTGGCCTTGCAACTGGAGGGCCTGCATGGGGAGGTGTGGGGACTCGGAGGGACTCGGTGTCCCGCAAGCCCCTGGGAGATGCCCACAGATCTGCTCTCCAAAAATCACAGCGAGGGCTTTCACAGCTGGCATCTCCAGCGTTTCTGTCTCGGCTGGCGGAAAGGATTCCCAGTCCTGCGAGCCCGGCTCCCTCTTCCCAACTCCTCCAGACCCCACGTAGCCCCCTCCGAGAAGGGCTTCCCTGTGCCACCATGCCACAGAGAGCCGGGGACAAAAAAGCTGGGGCGGGGGGCAGAAAGCAGCCTGAAGCCCCAGCCAGCAAAGCCCCTGCGAGCTTTCAGACCCCAGAAACAGTGCTGCTTTACGGGCAGCTGCCTGCTGCCTGCGCTGACCTGAGCCCCCCGGGGCTGGCTGCACCCCTCCACGCTCCTTGCACTGCCAGCCAGCCCCCAAAATCCCTGTGGGGAGTCACGTACCACCTCCCAGGATGCCAGCAAGCAGGGCAATGGTTTCCTTCCCGTGGCTGGGATGGCTGGGCTCAGCAGGGATTTTGGGGACCCCAGG
>NW_010564590.1:10569-12893 GCF_000687285.1 Phaethon lepturus | reverse complement strand
CCAGGCAGCACGCGCAGGCAGCGGGAGAGGTTTTACACCCTTTGAAGACGCCGCGCTCCGTCCTGGGCGAAGACGTGACCCTTAGGATGCAAACCCAGGAGCATCTCACCTGGAAAAGGATCTGCAAGAGGCCATGTATGATGCACATCTGCCGTCCCAGGAAGAGAAAGAACGGCACCACCAGCTCGATGAAGTGATTGACCAGGGTCTCGAACTGATGAAACCACCACGGCGAGCGATGCATGAAGTAGGCGATGGGGTTGGGCACCGGCTGCGTCTGAAAGACGGAAAAGAGAAGGAATCAATCCCCCTCCAAGGCTCGTCATCGGGGGGAGCCACAGAGCTCTTGGCCTTTTTCCTTAGTTCTTTCCTCAAGTTTGCTCTCAGGAGAACCGTCCTTTGCGTCTGGGCGCTCATTTCTTTTTAGAGAAAATCACTTCATTCAGTATTTTTCATGCAAACCCAAGGAAATTTTAACCAAGACATCTTTTAAAAACCAAGAGTTTTAATTTTCTCTTTTTTCATCATAACCAAAACCCACTCATCTTAAATTAAAACCGCTATTATTTAATCCCGAAATGTTACCCATAGCTTGACACCAACGGATGTTAAACCGCTCTGCACGAGTGCTGAAGTTCATCAGAGCAACTAAGCAGACACAGAAACTGAGAAAAAGATTTTCTCAGGGTCACACAGTAGGTCAAACAGAGCCAGGAATGGAAACCAGATTTCAAAACCTAGGAGATATTCTTTCAAAATGTTTAAATTTGAAATAAATGTGGTGGTAGAGTTGCTTTCCAAAATTGTAATTTGGGAGAGGAAAGCGTAATTCCTCTAAACATGCTATATTGGTTTAAGGTATTTACATACTGGCCTCGTGACAATATTATTCTTCTATCAGCCTGAAATTTTTCGACACTGGGAGATCTTCCATCCAGTACAATAAAGCTGAAAATTTTACAAAGGAAACAAACCCAAATCCTGATATGTTAACAACTGCCACCTTTAGAAATGCTGCAATTTTAGCTAGAAGAAGAAAGGTAACAATTTATCTTAGCGTAGCTGACAAGTTCGAATCCATTAGTATTGTTTTAAAACTGCGACCAAAAAAAAAAGAGAGGATGAAGATGCAAATTTTAATTGAAGGAGACACAACACATCTTTAAATTATTTGTAGTTAAATCAAAAATACAAACAAAACAGGGAAAATACCGTACTATGCATGGCAACCGAGCGCGCTTCCACTGCCAAATCCCACAACTATTGTAATTCCTTATTAGCAAAGCTGGGATTAATAAAGTTGTTGCTTTATATGGGTTTGAGGCTGCTGTAACCCCTTAGGACAGGAGACCGCATCCTTCCTTCCTCGGACACCGGCGCCGGATGGAGCGGTGTCGGGGTCAAGGAGCTCTGCCAAGTCCACTCCGGCAGCGGGGCGGGAGGTCAGGGCTCCCCCCTCCCGGGGCAGCAGCGGCAGCCCCGGGTGCCACCGAGGGTCCTTCCCCTCCGCACGGGACCTGTTTCGAGTTAATCTCCTTGCTGGACTGCTCTTGAGCATTCCCAGAACGTCAGGGAGGCTCACAAAGAGATTTTTTTGCCTTGATCCCAAACTGCTGAGAAATGCTTTTATCCTTCCAAAAAGGCAGGTTGCTTTCTTGGCTTCTTCTATTTTTTTTTATTATTATTATTTTAAGTGCATTAACCAAAACCGACCTAGATGAGGTATCAGTCCCGCAGCTTGTAACGTTTAGCCCGAGAGGAGCCCGTTCGCAGCACGTGACCGCGTGATCCTAACGGGGCAGAGCTGCAGGAGCGCGGCACTCGCGCTTACCCCCTCCTGCGACGCAGCCGCTGCCCGTTTCCCCACCGGCAGCGCGCCGCTGGACGCTCCCTTCGATGCAGGCAGCTCCCATGGCCGGGGACCACGGAGAACGGGCAGTATTACACGTGTAATTACATCCCTCCTTACGTCTGTAATTAAACCTCGTAACGTGACGGCACCGAGCACTTACACATTTGACTGTGGCTTTGCAGGGCTGGGCCGACGCTGTTTAATTTTAAAGCAAAGACAGACCCTCGTTAGCCATCGAGCGCGCCACCGGGCTCCCCCAGCCCCTTCCCCTCCATCCCAGGCTCACGCCAATGCCCTCATCCATCGAGGCCGACCACCGCCAGCAAATCCCGCTCGCTGCTTTGGGCTGGGACTCGAGACACCGTCCCCCGGTCTGCTGAGCTCAGGGGCGGACAGGAGGAGTTCTTGCCTCTAGTCCCACTGCAGCGGGACAAGCAGCAGAAGAAAGTTCTTGGCTTGGGCTCCTGCAGCA
>NW_010564590.1:10197-10539 GCF_000687285.1 Phaethon lepturus | reverse complement strand
CGGGCGGGGGCTCGCGTGGGGCCAGCCCAGGCTGGCAAGCCGGGTCTGCTGCGCTTTATCCTCTTAGCAGTGACCCAGTTCTTACCCTGAAGGAGGAACGGGGAAAAAGGAGCAGCGAAGCGCAGAAATCTGGCGTGGGTCAATGACTCGGGTGCTACAGCATCGCCATCCTTCACCCTACCAGCGCTGACACCATCACGGCACCAGCGGCGGCAACGCCGTGCCACGGGCAAGATAACTCAAATGGCAAGCAGGACTGAAAAGTCTACACCAGCAGCAGACAGACCTCAGATAACACAGGGTTCCTCGGCATTTGCTCTGGCAGAGGGAGAGAAACGCGCT
>NW_010564590.1:9783-10156 GCF_000687285.1 Phaethon lepturus | reverse complement strand
CCCCGCCCCAGCCACTTCTCCGGCGCGTGAACCTCGCGTTCGTAAAACAAAACGCGGCGAGGGAGAAGTGCTTCGCGTGCATCAGAAACGCGATAAAAGGCTGCCGGGGGAGGAGAGCGCTGTGCGCGTGTGTGTTCCTCCCAATGCCTTCCAGATGCCGCGAGCGCGGGCGTAGCGCGGCACAGGCTTCCCGGGGAGAACGCCGCGTTCACCCGGGGAGGGGTGTCGAGGCAAGAGCAAAGACCCAGAGCCACGTGCGGATCGCTGCGGCGCTGAACACAGGCACCCGTGACGCTGGAAACCTTTCCGGTTTCTTTTCGCACCCGAGTCGACCGCTGCCCAGGGGAGCGGGGGCACCCGACGCCCCGACCGG
>NW_010564590.1:9363-9567 GCF_000687285.1 Phaethon lepturus | reverse complement strand
GGGGCTGGGGGAGAGCAGCCGGGGCACATCGCTGGGGCTAGAGGGGAAACGTGCCCGACGCAGGCGTGCCCGGTGCCTTCCTACGGAAACATCGCGGCGGTGTCGGAGCCTGGGAGGAGGGAAAAACATTCCAGCATCACTTCACCCGGCTCGTTTCGCCGGGGACTTCGAGCTTTACGCGTTGCTTTGTGGCTGGGTTGGCAG
>NW_010564590.1:2211-9336 GCF_000687285.1 Phaethon lepturus | reverse complement strand
CTAGGAAGCAGCCGGGAGTTCCCCTCCGTCAGGAACTGTGAACTCCTGGCACACAGAGACAGAGAAAAATGCAGCTCCAAGCCAGATGCGACTAAGTAACAAGCCCAAGGCAGACGTACGGTGAGAGGAACAGAGCAGAGCCCTCGTCTCCACCAAGCCCCGTTTCTGGATACCTCTGTGAAGCACAAAATGTTTTTAAATAAAAAAACGATTAGCAAAAACCGGCTTTATGTGTCAGCACAAGGTGCAATATAACAAACCTTCTCGCCTCCCTCACACCTCCGGCAGCCGGAGAAAAACTGCGCTGCAAACGTGTTTTGAAATCAGATGGGGGAAAATTAATTCCATAATTCACGGGGCAGATTTGTAACGTGTGACTGCGGGGCGACGCTCGGCGGGGGCTGCTGAACGAATTCTGGGTCGCCAGCTAAGGCATGTTCTCTGGCTTGTATCTACCAGGTTTTATGAGGGCTGGTAACAGATTCTAAAAATACGCACAATAAACTGTTTTTTCTCCCTAAGGGGTCTATGGTTTAATTATGTTCTTAGTGGGAACCATTAAAGTGCTAAGTACCTGAAGACTCCTAATTTACTAAACTATACGCTACTAAAACCCAACAGAAGGCTATTATACACCAGAGTAAACGCTATTCCCTGGGACTGTGAATGCACATGGTCTCTCCTCTCAGCCTCCCTGTTGGTATGGCATTACATAAACTCCGACGGAGTATTTAATCCCAGCGTCAGATACCCCGGCCCAGCCTAAGGAAACCTCCAGGCTCCCCTACACGCGTGCACGAAAACAAGTCCCGCATTGTCCTCGAACAACCCGCTGCTCAGACGGGGCCGGGGATGTTGTTCTGAGAGCGTGAGCGGCGCAACTCCCACGTAGGAAAGCGGGTGAAGCTGGAGGGTAGGGAAGACCCTGTCCTCCCAAAACCGCAAGCGAGGAGGAGCCCAGAGATATGCCAAGCAAGTTTTACCCTTCGCAATGACAGGTTTTTACCTTCCTTCGCTCCGTAACAAACCACGGCACGGCTTCGGGCACCTCTGTCGTACCTGCTTAGGGGCACCCAAACAGCTTAAGCTCACAAGGCGCCTTTCCAAAAACACTAGCAAGTTACGAACGAATCCGTTTCAAAAAGGTGAACAACAAATCCATTATTCTACCTGTTTGAATAAGGTAAACTCAGATTGTCTATTGATTCAGATAACCAAAAGTATACTTGGCATTAATACTAAAACAACGCTAAGGACAGCCTTTCAAAACATCGCCCTGGGTGCCCAACGCAGAAATATGGCTTGGTGAAAAACAAAGTGAGCCATAAATATTCCTATACCCTCTAGATACTATAATTTCTTTTCCCATAGAAAGGCACCTACTTAACCAAAATACGCAAATCCGAGTGCAATTAATGGCAGAAAAATCTTGAAAAACAGCAGGAAATGGAACAGCAGCAAATATGAATAAATGATGAGAGGAAGCAACTATTCGATCAAAAGAAACAGGATTAACTTGGCACGACGGACACTTCACTAACGGCTCGCAGGCATCGGAGGCTCCAACCCTCAAAAGAGAGGGAAGCCCTTGGCGCAAACAGAAAGGCGTGAAGAAGAGCAGGAGCCTGGAAAACCAGGCTGAGGTATTACTGAATGTTTTCCCGAGCGTTTGCGGAAGGTGCAGATGAACTGTAAAGCACAGTTCTCCAGCTTCCCAAGGCACCGAGGCATGAACTCATCTTCTCAGCTTCAAAGAAAAGCTCTCCTTTCTCTTGGACTTTGGACCAAAAACTAAAAAGGATTCTCCATTGCAGAGCATAATTTGATCAGCATGATCCAACGGGCTGTTTCTCTGCCAGTCTATTCTGCTTCAGATCTTGACCCTTCCTCCTTACGCATCTGCAGATCAAAGCTCCACTTTCCCAAGCCCGAGCAGAAACGGCTTCCCAGCCCCGTGAAGAAGAGCAAGAGGCAGCAAGCAGAAAGGAGATAAAGTGGGTCACTCGCAGCTGCTGGGAAGTGTGGGAAGATGCGTGTCTTGACTGAAGTCAGACCGTCTCGCGCTGTACAGTAACCAACGACTCCTGCGAAACACCCTTCTTCATAACGGGGAGATTACGGAGAGCTGCTGCTTCCTCGCCGGTGAGGCTTTGCGGTGGGCGCTCTGTATGTGCAGCAACCTTGATTGATGAAGGACACAGTGATTTTGCACAAAGATACAGATGTGGGCAAGGGTTTTGAAAGGAAATTGAGCGGCAAACGGCTCAGCCTCTTGTGTAAACCCCAGTTGTACCTCGTGCCGCGTATATTTTTATACAAGCGCACACATCCCCATGTGCATGCTACTAACATGCTTGCATACACAGCAGCTAACCAGTTAAAAATATGCCCTTTGAAACCTTCCAATTATTAATACGATTCCAATAAAAATATAAAATCCCAAGAAAAAATTAAAGCGCTATATCTGTCTTAAAATGCAGAGATCTAACGGCCGAGTGGGTCACAAGGGGTCGGCTCTTCAGTAACGCAGTATCAAAATAATTAAGTCTTGATAGATCTATTAAAAATAAAAGTTACCTACACGTTCTTGCTGGGCAGAGCTTCCCTTGTCCAGTCAATAGTAATATTCAGTTCATAGAAAAACACACTGGAATCTGCCTGCTTTAAGACAGCAACCCAAGCCAAGGAGATGTGTGTTTGACTCGGTGCCAGCACGACCATAAAATGTTGGCAATTTAGTAGAGACGTAGTGCCGCGCCACTCTCCCAAAGGACCTAAATAAACTTCAGATGTAGAACATATATTTTTACTTTTTATATATATAAATCTGCTGTTTCATTTTTAACTCCTTTCCCCAGCCGTCCCTCCGTCTAAGGTTTTTCAAAGCCGAAACAGGTCCCTACTTCTCCCAGCCGAGCGAAGCCTCAGCAATGAAAAGTTAAAAGCATGAAAAATCAGAGAAATGATTCACGTCTGGGCGTTGGGTTTCTTGGGGAATGATGGCTGCTATGGACGCCGGAGGGGAAAGGGTCTTGGGAGAAAATTCTGCTGTGCAATTTCATGCCTCGGCATTATAAAATATCCCGAGGAATTCTTTTTTCCTGTTCACAAAGTTGCATTTGCGAAGTCATCAGTGTAGGTGAAACCTTCCTGTCACATCCGTGACATTTAGCTACAAAGACAAGCTTTGCTCATGATGAGTCAGCTCTGATTTACACTAGCACGAGCGAGGAGGTACTTTACCTGGGGTACACTGAAACGATGGGTTTTTGAATTCCAACAAGTTGGGTGGAGGCAGAAGGATCTACAGCGGCACTGTTTGCTTTTCCAGACTGCACCCTACCTCCTGGTCAGAGCTATCCTTCTCCAATAATAAAGACCACATTTCCACGGCCCACAGCATACCTGTTTATTGACACTATTCCTCCATAGCATGCCTCCGAGCTGCTCGCTGTATATAGAGTTAATTGCGGATGTATTACAGATTCACCTATTTATTCTGTACATTCTTGGAGGGGTCCAGAGCTAAAATTATACAAGGAACCGCTGAACTGTTCAGGCTATTTATTTGTTCAAAATCCCTTTAAAATAATTAGCAGGGCCTGGAACAGACATCTTGGCTCTGGCGGGGCCAGCAGAAGTTGGTGTGACCAACTGTGGGTCATTTCTGCCTTTGGGGAGAAGCCTTGTTTATTAAGAGCACCAGAGATGGGTCACCTTTGGTTTAGGGAGTGGATGAGGCTGGAAGGTGTGTCTGTAAGAAACATGAACTAAGAGCAATACATCCTTACCAAGAAGGTCCCATCCCAAAAGCAACGGGGCTGAGACAGGGGAGCTGCAGCAATCCTTCTCCAGTGATCGCCACGGTTTGATATCGAGTTCCCATCAGATGGTGCTTTCCTGGTGTGTCTCTGAGGTTTTCCAACACAGAAACGCGCTCCCTGGCCCGGCGCTCTCCGGCGGAGCTCACCTTCCCCAGCGGATCGCGAGGCAGGTCACTCACCAATATTTTAAATTGCCATTTAAGAGCATATTGCAAATGTGATCCTTTAATTGGTCAATGTTATGGCTCTCTATTAGAGAAGACAAGTTTTTCCACACAAGGTAAGCCCTTGCGAAAGCACTCAAAATGTTTAAAAACAACCCAGTCCCGATATATTTATTATATATTTCTCTATATATAAATAATTTCATGAAAAGGAACGTACTGAGTGGAAACTCCATTTAAAATGTGATCCCAGATGGTGGCAAAGCTCTAAAATTGCAAGGCAACATGTAAAGAAAGATTAACGACCTCAAACAGGCACAAATTTATGAGGTGAAAGCCCCTGTAATCCCAGAGAAAAATGATACCAAACGTTAGACTAGACAGCTAGAAAATACCTCTGCTTAGTTCATGTGGCCTCTGCCATTTTACATTTTCTTTTAATACACGTTACTTTTGGGTTCATTTAGTTTTTTCTCCTGCAGGCCAGAGGTATCGCTTTGGTCCATGAGCACGCTGATGGATTTGCCAGCTCCCAGCAGGTAGAAGCAACTGGTAAATCAGAGAACAGGCACAGCTACGCTGCCACATCCTGGGAATAAGAAGCAGCAGAAAGGAGAGAGAACGCAGCCAGGACACCACGTCAAGCATTTACCATCACTGCAAGACCCAAAGCTCCACCATCAAGTGGACTGAGATGCCAGTGCTTAATATTTCCAACACTAAAGCTCATGCAGTTCCTTATTCTGCCCAAGTACAAAATGTTTCGAAGGAAAGGATGTCAACATTTCATCCCAAAGAGCATGGGTCACCCCAGCGACCAGCATCTTCCACGCTCTTAACTCCAGCTAGGACCAGATGGGACCTCTGGGTCCCACAGCACATTCCCCTGAGATCTCTGGCACCTTGAAGACCCCCTTGATAATCCTGCCCTGTTCATCCCTTCTGATGATTTCCCTCTGTGGACATTTCTGGACCATTTTTCTGCAAGAATTTTCAATGAACGGGGATTTTCTGACCTTTTCAGCAGAGTTCCTGGCACGCTCCAGTCGATAACACAGCCATGAAAAGATATCAAAATGAGTGTGTTTTCAAACCAGTGCAAACAAGAGGATATTCAGTCAACGTCACACAGCGAGACAGCACAGAGCCCGCGCTGCTGTCGCGCAGGGCTGCTCTGCTGAGCTCACCATTTCAAACCATGGTTATTCTCTGCTTTGTCGTAGCCCTTGGATGTAGCAGATGAGCAGGGAGCTTTGGACGCAGCACCAGCACGCTCCCTGCTACGGGAAACGGACAACCATAACCTGCGGGTACAACGGGGACAAGAACGCGTGAACCAAAAGCTACCCCAGGGCTCCCGTCCGCTGCTTTGCAAATCAAAGCCTGTGTTTTCCATCAGAAGTCGCAGAGCCCTGGGCTAGGACGGTGTTCTGCTGCCAACAGATAGAGCTGTAACTACCAGAGGGTCAGAAAAGTGTTTAAAATCCAATTTAAGTACTAAAAACACAGATCACAGGCTGCCCTAAGCAGCTGAAGCTGAACCTACAGCACAGAAGATGGTCAGAAGAGGAAGAGGAGGAGGAAAAACTATCAGTCAGTCATGTTAAAGAAGACGACAAGTTTGCATTCAATTAGGAAGATTCCAGTGCCCAGAACACAGCCTGCCCTCCCCCTGAGGATCTACAGCCAAATCATCTTCTGGGTCTCTTGGTACAACTCGGCTATGTCCAGCTGAGAAGTGCAGCAAGGGGAGACACCCGGCTGCGGAGCACGTTCCTCTGCCACCCCTGCGAGCACCCAGGCTGCCTGTGGGGACCATGGCAGCTGCCAGCTTATTTTCAGCCTTTCTGCTCCCCTCCCAAGGTGCCGGCGCTCCCCGCTTCCCCGCGGGGGAGGCTGCGAGGTCTCCTGCAGCAGGGAAAGCCCCGGGTACCGATGCACGGGATGATGGAGCTGGCAGGGTCACCTCGTCCTCGTGGATCTGCCCCAAACTACACGGTATTTCCAAACCAGCCAGTGCCCATTTCCCACCGACACCGAAGACCCTGGTGACGCAGCGTGGTCCCTTCTGTCTCTTTGGGGATGGGCTCTGAAGGGCAAAGCCGCTGCTTTAGAGAGAGGTTGGAGGAACATCTTTCTGAACATCTTGCAAGCCACTACGCCTGCTCAGGCGGGTCCAGGGACCCTGGGCTTTAACCCTCCATTAGTGACTCCAAAAACGTACTGCGGCTGCTCTCCCCAAAGCCCGCCTTACTTCACTTCTTTTGCCTTTTTAGAAGTCCAGTGCTAAAACCAGGATTGTACCTCCTTCAGAAAGCTTTTTTTTTTTTTTTTGGTGTGCGCTCATAAATACAACGTTCAGCACCAGGCCAAGGAACACATGGGCAAAACCCACCGGCGGCGAATGCCAGCAAAGCCCCCAGCTCGTGCCTGTGTTTGGATTAGGCAGTTTCGTGGCCTGGACATTTACAGTTGGGTTAAGTTTTCTTTTTTTTTTTTTTTTTTCTCACAACTTGAGACAAACAGTGGGATCTTTCATAAAACACGCTCACAAAGGGTAAATTGTGCCATTAGGAACTGACTACCTGGATGGTCATTTGAATTCTCCGAACTGGAACGCCACCGCGCTCCACGCCAAACCCAGCGCCGGGGCCAGGAGGGGGAACTCGGCGTCATGGGCTGCCTCGTTTAACTCTCCAACTGCCCGAGAGACAAGAGTATGCTCAACACCATCTGGCTCAAATGCAGGTATTTCAACCAACCAGCAGGTCTGAACAGTCGCTGCTGTAAACGAAACATCCAAGGGGTGGAAGGGGCTGAGGGTACGGCGTGAAGGGCATCCTGGCGCTGGCTGGCTCTGCGAGTCATAGAATCACAGAATCTGTGGGTTGGAAGGAACCTTTAAAGGCCATCTAGTCCAACCCCCTGCAACGAGCAGGGACATCTTCAACCAGATCACGTTGCTCAGAGCCCCATCCAGCCTGAGCTTTGGTTGGAGTCACCTGGGCTTCACTGAGAAGACTTTGAGCCAAGTCAGAAAAAGAAGGAGAATAATGTAAATTGAAACTTTCACATTAAAATGAAATAAAAGAGTGATCCCAACACTGACCAGGTGTTTTTGCAAGGCTGGAAAGAGT
>NW_010564590.1:0-2196 GCF_000687285.1 Phaethon lepturus | reverse complement strand
GTGAAACAAGTTGAAGATGGTCAGCTCCCATTCATCTCCTGGACGTTTGTACAAAGAGCTGCCACGTGTTCCCGCAACGCTGTTAACTGTAACTTAAAACACCCTTCCAAAATAACAAAAACCACTGAACTGACTCTTCAGTCCGTCGGAGAGGTGGAAAAATGGAAGGCTATCATTAGGAATACATGTTTTGCCTAAGATTCCCAGCACACAGCCTTGGAGAAGCCCTGGGCAAGGCTTCTGGGGTGGGTAACATCAGTGAAGTCCGCTCCTCTGTGCTCTAGTTGTTGTGACACCAGGTTAATACATTCTCATTTCTTTACTATCTGGTCATTAAGGGCAAGATGAAAATAAAGGCTCTTGGGATTTGCGAAAGTACAGGGTATGGAGCTACTTCACCCTGCTGTACTGAGAAGCACACCCAAGTGCTCCCAGAGCAGACAGAAGATGTCTGTGCTCCTGTAGACCTCACCTCTTTGCTTTAGACACCGAAATAGAGATTTCTAACACGTGTTCTCATTTTGCAATTTATTGACAGGCCTTGCATAGTTATAATGAAGATGTAATTTTTTAATCCAAAATGATTATGCCAATTCAATCCAAGCTGAATATGTACATAAAATAACGTGTGGTACATCTTATTCCCATTGTCTTCTAGAAACTACGTTGATATAAACACCAGGACAACTCTGCCCATTCTAGTCCACGGCATTTTACAAGTCTAACTATTTCTCTATAGCTGAAGGAGTGCAGCCCCTGGACGCACCGTAAGCAGGCAAAACGATTTCTCTGTGATGCTTGGTCGAAAGGGCCTTTTAAATGGGCGTATAAACTACTCACCCCTTGCGCTGGATACACAGGGACGATCACGCCAAGGCTCTACTCTGCTGGAGGCACCAGCTCCGCAGGACATGCTGCGGCTGATGCAGGAGAATTCAGGCCTGAATCTCCTGTTCATCGAACAGCACTTACAGAGCAGGCTGGAATAAAAATAATCCTTTTGTTTCCTAGGGCGAGGGGGGGAAGAAAGGAAAAAAACCTGCCAAAGCGTAAGAGTCTGGAAAGCAGCGAGCGTCACCTCCTGCGTTAGCCATTCTCCCCGGCGCGAACAAGAAAGCAGGAGAAAACAGGTAGCTGTCCCAAAGACGCAGCCAAAAGCTTAGCAGGGCTTACTTCTGTTTGAAGCTTTCTCCCTAGTGACAAAGGATGCAGACTGGAAGAATTTAGGACAAGTAAAACAATTCCCTTAGAAAACTCTTTTGCCATGAGGAGCCAATGCACAAACTCTTGGATGTTGGATGAGTCCAGCAGCCAATTCTGCTCGCTCTCGCCAACGAATCACACCCCGCAGCCACTTAATCAGGCATCGCATCTTCCCGTGCGGGAACCACTCCAATAACTGGGGTTTTTTTTAATTAAAGGGTTAAAATAGTGACCTCTTACAAAGACATGGCAAGTGATACACACACACAGTGACACAGATAGAAATATTAAATTCTGCCGATGCCAGGAAACGAGCTTGGGCAACTTTGGACATCTGGGTACAGAAGTGTGCTTGTTATAAATGTCCTCATCCCGCCTAAGGCCTTCCTCGGGTGAAAATAATCATTACCTATATTTTTCAGGACAATTTAGGAACGGAAAGTTCTACAGTATACTCTTAATACCTCTGGTGGTTTACCTTCCGGCACAAAAACGTGACAGATTTTAAGCAGCACGTGCTGCTTAAAAATTACCCGAGAGGGACCCGAGGTGAAACCTCTCCTACCAGCACCAACCAACGCGCATCTCAACCTCCAACTCCTTCTGCCTCGAGGTCCACGAAGTATTGCACTTGTGTAATCGCCTTGCTTGTTTTGTAAGCGTTGCTTGTTTCTATGCTTTTCTGAAAAAGAAATAAATAAATTCTGTAGACGAATAAATTCTACCCAATAAACGTGTCGCTCCGCTATCCCCGTGGACATCATAACGCCCTCACACTTGTCCTGAGTTGGAGCGCTTGCAAATCATCGTCGTAAATAAGACTGCTGACCTACGCCAAGCGACTCATTTTTAATAAAGCCTTTTACCTCCTTTCCTAACGCCAACTAACGTCCCGGAGCAGGAGCTCAGAGCCCGGCTAACCGAGGGATGGCGGCCCCTTCCCCGGCTCTGCCTCCCCGCTCGGTGCCGCGGTGCCCGTGCCGGCCGCTCCCC
>NW_010564589.1:0-582 GCF_000687285.1 Phaethon lepturus | reverse complement strand
CACAGGGGGGACGGGCGGCCTCAACAGCTCCGCAGCTCCTGCCAACACCAACGTTCAGCCCGAGCTCCCTGGGGACAGGACACAAGGTGCCCCCACACCCCGCAGGCCCGGCCAGGGCAGGGAAAGGGCCGCTGGCATTTCCCCGCAGGCTGCGGGTGCCGGGAAGCAGCCCACAGGCAGCCCCAGTGCTTTTCTGGGGGGGGTGGGGGGCTCTGGGCGGGCTTTTTGGGGGCTCTGGGGGGCAAAAGGACGTGGAGATGCTGGGGGTTGAACCCAGGGCCTCTTACACGCAAAGCAAGCGCTCTCCCGCTGAGCTACATCCCCTGTGCCTGGGCAACCGTGGGGTCTGGGCAAGTCCCCTCAGCCCCACTGCTGCCCCACTGCCCACCACTCGCCCTGTTCTGCCCCCAGGGTCCCAAAAACCAACCATGAGGGCCTGCTCTCCACCATCCCCATTGCTGCTTGTAAGGGCCTCGTGGCTGCGGGGACGTGCCTACCCCAAACACTCTGCCCATCCCCGCTGCACCTGGCACCGGTTCCCTCCCACTACCCTGGCGCTGGTCCCACCACGGGCTGGCACCA
>NW_010564588.1:1365-1619 GCF_000687285.1 Phaethon lepturus | reverse complement strand
GCAGTCATGCGTGCCATCCCCAGGCGTGGAGCATGTCAGCATCCAGCTGGACCTGGAGGCCGAGTTCCACTTCACCCATCTCATCATGACCTTCAAGGTGGGTCCTGGCATGTGGGTACCTGGGATGGGACAAGATGGGATGGGACAGGATGAAGCCCGTGGGGGCTGTGGGGCCGGCCCCTCTTGCAGCTGGGTGTCCCGCAGACCTTCCGCCCTGCGGCCATGCTGGTGGAGCGCTCGGCCGACTTCGGACC
>NW_010564588.1:0-923 GCF_000687285.1 Phaethon lepturus | reverse complement strand
GCAGAGGCTCGGGCCCCTCCTGCACCACCCCCGTGGGAGCAGCTAAAAGTCGGGCTGCATTGGAGTGAGCAGAGGGTGATGGATGTGCCAGAGCCGTGCCGGAGCCGAGCCCAGCCACAGTGCAGGACGATGTCTGTGACAGGCAGAGGAGTTGGGCCGGGAACAGGATGCAGTGGGTTAATCACCCAGGGCTAAATTTAGAGTGGGAGCAGGAGCAGAGGAATCTGCAGGGCAGGGCTGCTGGGAAGCTGCAGTCCTGGGGGGGCCGTCCTGTCCTGCGGGGCCCCCAGGCTGTGCCCGCCAGGCACAGCCGTGCTCTGGGCTCAGCCCCCGGCCGTGGGTGGTCCTAAACCCCGGGCCACTGGTCGGCTGTGCCCGCCAGGCACAGCCGTGCTCTGGGCTCAGCCCCGGGCAGTGGGTGCTCCTAAACCCAGGGCACGTGTTCTGCACTGTTGGGGTCCCAGCCTGCACTGCTGAGGGGGCCTGCAGAACCCTGGTAAGTCGTGCACAGCCTGACCGTGCACAACCATATGCACGGGAGCTGAACCACTGCAGCCATGTACAGCCCAGCCTGGCCATGTGCAACCACGTGTGTGTGAGCCAAACCGAGGGTGCATGGGTGAGCGGAGCCATGCCTGGCTCCACCGAGCCACCCGCAGACCCCGTGACCATGCACAGCCCACCGCAGCCAAGCCGCACGTGGACAGGCCCGGCCGCCACGTGCCACTGCGGGTCTCTCCCCGCCCCAGACCTGCTGCGCGTCACCAACCTGCGGGTGAACCTCACCAAGCTGCACACGCTGGGGGACAACCTGCTGGACTCGCGGCGGGAGATCCAGGAGAAGTACTACTATGCACTCTACGAGCTGGTGCTGCGTGGGAACTGCTTCTGCTACGGGCACGCCTCCGAGTGCGCCCCGCTCA
>NW_010564587.1:0-82429 GCF_000687285.1 Phaethon lepturus | reverse complement strand
CCGTCGGTGTGGTGGAGGTAAGGTGTCCTTGCTTGTATCTGTGGGCATTTGTGGTGCCACCGTGTACTGGGCACTGCCTCGTGAAAAGCAAGTGGGCATGTGAGCAGCAGCCACCCTGAAGTTGGCATTTTGCGTAAGTTGTTTTCCCCTTTGGCTGTTTATCTCATCTGAGAGGAAAAGCCAAGTGCAATTTGCACAGCAAATTAACAAGCTTTCACTGGCAGGGGCTCCCTGGAGGATTTCTGTCAGTCGTTAGCCCCTTGTCATGATGTCCACAGGGTCTTAGCTGGGGACAGTCCTGTCATCGTGGCTCTCCCTAGCCACGCATCCTGTGTGGTAGCTGTGCTGGCAGCGGGGGGGCTGGTTTGGGGTGCTGGTGGGGTGAGCTGCACGCAGCTGTTGTGCGGAGCTTGGCTGTGTCTGGGGGCCTGTGTCGGCTTCTATCGCCCAGCTGAGGGAAGGAGTCAGAAACTGCCTTGTTCTAATGTGCATTTTCAGTATGTTAATGTTTGACCATAATGTCGTTTAGCTCCTCTTTTATTTTCTGGACTTGACTGTACTAAATGAAGAAGCTAGAGTTGGAGCAGCTTGTGGGGAAAGGGGGAGTTGCTGGTGGAGCATTTTTGCAGGTCTATATGGCAGAAAAAGGGAATTAATTATTAAGTACTGTGGAAAAAAAAAATCCATGAACAATATTTCTGCTGTGAAGCAATTCAGTTTGGTCAGATAATCTGCTGAAGAGGAGGAATGAGCCAGGTGATACTTCAGAGCAAGTGTGTCCCTGTGCCTTAGCTCATGTTGCAGATCCTGATCCTGTGTTAGGTGAGTTGCTCTGAGATGGGAAGCAGGGGGGAATGGGACTCCAGAAGTCTGTTTTGTGAATTTAAATGGTCATTAAATAAGGAGAGTGTATCTACTTCTACTACTGCTTTAGATTTGGGATGATTCCTGAATATCAGAGCTGAGTATGAGCAATTTTGTACCAGAGTCGCATAAACAGGGTGTGATGAACTTGGGTTAACCTTCTGTATTGTGATCTTTAGCAAGAGCCAGTTCATTGTTCCAGCTAGCCTCAAAGTCACAGCAGAGCACTGATGCTTGTGGAATTTAATATGCTTAAAAATGACAATCGCCATTGCCCATAAAGTTCACTCTACCCTGTTGTCTAGTGTCTCTGTACTTCTGCCACTTGGTAATTTCCACATTTCCCTTTTAAATAATAAGTATTATCAATCTCTAAAACAATTAAGTCACATTTTATTGCTTATTGAAGAGATGGAAGATTCATGGAGACTATTTCTTCTCGTGCATGAGAGATACAGAGACTTCTTTGACCATGGTTATTGAAATTGGAATTGAACTCATCCATATTTCTGAATGTATAAAGCACAGATGAGCTCTCATGGGTTGTATGTACAACTTTGCAGTAAGAGACTCATCAGCTCTTCATAAGTTTCATAGGAGCATCAGTTGATTATTTGGGTTTTTTAAAATAGAAAAGCACTGAAATGCGTGGGCATGCTTTAAGAGCTGTTGTCTCTGACTTTTTTTATAAATAGCACACAGCATTTTTTTCTGTTGAGGCAAAGTTTGAGTAGAGAAAAGCATCTTGCTTTCTTCTGTGTGCATTTTTGTGTAGTAGCTTCTCAAAGGACAACTTCTAAAATAAAACTCTTTACAATAACCTCCTCAGATGACAAGACTTCACTTCTAAGATTGAGCATAAGATTTTCATGTCTTGCACTTAAGCTCTGATGTGCCTTGCCTTCGTATTTTGCCTAGAGGCTTGATTATCGCTCCATTACTAACACAAATGGAGGTGCTTTTGTTTCAATTCAAACTTTTCAACTAAACTCTCTTCAAGTCCTCAAGGTCTAGCCACTGTATTCTTTTAATCTGTAGCTAGAACTTTGTTGCTTTTTCTACTTACTGTTTAAAATCTGTTTTCTGTTCACTCTTTTGTAAGTTGAATGTAATAGTATTTTTCCTCTTTTCATCATTGTTCTCTTTGCTTGCCATGTTTCTTGCTTACGCTTATGATGGTGTATATTACTTCAGTTCTCTGCAATCCAACCTTAACCCTGGAGACTGCACAAGTGTGTTTGAAGAAAGATGTAAGAGGATAGCAGCTCCCAATACCCAGGACAGCATTATTTATAATACTGGTTAAATTTATTGCTAGGTACTACAAACTAGTGTATGTGTTGAATGAGTCTAGTTCCTTGCCTGTCAGCTTTGTAATTAATGTAAGCAATTGTTATTGTGGTTCATCTGCTTGTTCAGTGTTTCAGTACTGCAAGTTCATTGTTCCACAGTTGCCCCAGTGCTCTCCTAAGTAAAATGAAGAAATGTCTGTTTCCCTGCAGTGGTTGCAAATTAGAAAGTACTTTTTTCTGACAGAAATTTCATAACAGTAGCAAAAATGAAATAGGGTCACATCATCTTTACAGTAAATTTAGACTTTCTCCTTGGCACTTCTGTACAATTTTACTGTAGCATACATGTACAAATTACAGCTCTGATGAACAATCATTGAGGGCATTCAGAACTTAGTGCTGTTGCAGACTCTTCTTGTTTTTACTTATATTCTAAGAGTCAGATTAACTACATTGGTATATGTGAAACTACTGAAGTGAAAGTGTCATTTTCCTAATAGAGTTTTGTTCTATGACTGCATTGCTAATGGCCTGTCACCCTGCTTCCTAGGAATGGCCTAATTAAAGATTTGGCATTGAAAAAGTGATTAAAATTTGCATGAAGAGGTATTGAAAGAATTAATTTTTTTTCTGGCAAGTTGATAAGTAATAACATGCTTTTTGGTAAATACTAGAGCTCTGGTCCAACAGACTTGCTGGACAGAAGCATCTATTCAAAGGGTGGTATTTAGTTCTCACTAATTTCTTTGGGACTTAAGCATGTGTTTAAAGTTAAATAGATATTACAGGTGTTATGTTTCACTCTCTACTCAGGGTATATGATGGTATTTGATGGGATCATACCCATAACTCTGCATACGTATTTACTTTTGAATATACCTTTGGGAGTTTAAAGGATGGCCCTTCACAAAATTTAATGGGTGAATAACCAATATAGAGTTAGGTTCTCTGTAGCCTTTCTTGTACTGAGTAGTACATACTTTGTACAATAGACTGTCAAAAACGTATTGGTAATGCTATTGGAGTCTGTCCCATTATTGTTGGCTGACAGAGTATATCAATATTCCTCATGCCTAATTTAAATATATATAGGTGAATTGAGAAGGCACTTGTTTTTGCAACAAGCAAGGAATAGGCCTTTGTATAGACACAATGGCATCATTCTTCCTCCCAGTGCAACTGTATTGGCCAAAGTGAAGTTATAGTAGCCCAAATTAGTCATTGATGTATGGAATAGAAGCTGCAGAACTACTGGAGGGAACCGTCAGAGAACTGTTTCACCTACCTCCCCTGCCATGATATACAATGTTTTCAAAAGGATTCAAACCTGCAGGCAACTTCTGCGCTCATCTCTAGTGCTTAAAATGCGACATGTAAATCAACTAAGGGCAATTATAAGTATTGCCAGGAGCGCTGCAAGCACATGACTGAATGCTTGGAGGCAAGAACATACTGTGCATTGAATGTCCATGGAGTTCAATAGTGCAAGTATGTCTTTTCTGCTTTAAAGCTGTGTGTGTACATGTGCAAATTTCTGTATTGGTTATCTCTGCTCAGTGAGGAAGGACAGGCCCTCTGGTCATCACAAGCTCTGTATCAGGGCCCCTCACTGAGCAAAATAAAATAGGAAGTATCTTAGTGGGTCATACAATACTGTTGACTGTTTTCATGTCTGTTCTTTTGAAGTGTGCCTGCAACACATGGTTGTAAGTATCTGTAAGAAGAATTTATGCTCTAGTGTATCAAGCTTAAGTAGAGAAGGCTCTTGTTGCTGTCTCACAAATATCTTGCATGTTCTGGCATATTTTGAAGTCTTGAATACCAGATTTCTAGGAACAGAAGATTCAAATGTTTGAGGAGCCACTACCCAGATGAGGCAAGCTGCCAAAAGAAGGGCAAGGACTCCTGTTATAGAATCAGCTCAGGAAAATCGGAATGTACTGTAATTCTGTTGAGAATCTAAGCTTCTGCTGAGTAATTCCCTGTAGAAACATAAAACCTTCTGTGTGAAGATCTGACCCACTTCAAGCAGTGAAACCTTATATCAGAGTTTCACAAAAGGCAAGTAACCATACTGTTAAAAAGAATCATTTGGGAATTAGGTAATTTAAATCTTAAACCCAATGTGGAGGAAGCTCTCTGGAGTGAGTCAGGGGGATCTCTAGCAATTCCCTGCATTTCCTGGAAACTGTATGTCTGTCCTGTTACTGGCCATCTCACAGTCTGAACTCTGTCCAGTTTTACCCACAATTAATCTCAATACGCTGATCTGAACAAAATGGAGGGCCCTCCATCAAAGTAGGCACAGATCTGTACTTATTCCTGTACCTGTGGCCCCAGAGGCCTTTACTTCAGTTGCAGATAGCCAGAGCCATGAGAAGGTTGTGTGGGTCCCTGAGCATGGATTTTTGGTGGATATATGGCAGGAAAGCCACAAAGTAGGTTTTTTCACTGTAGTTATGAAGCTGCCTGTTTTGTGGGGTTGATATCCTAAGTTGTTTCTCTGCATCCATGCTGCAAAGAAATGGCCCTTAGGGGTGTCCTTCCACCTGCAGCAGGGACCTTGCATGCCAGTGTATCTGAGCAGAAAACTGAACCTATGCATTCCTACTGGGAAGCTGTTGTACCATATGTTTATGAGCTAGTCAAATAGCCTGTCTGCCTGCCTTCTACTCCCCCCTTTATGTGCTTTAAAGCAGAAAGCAAATGTGGTTTTGTTTGTGGTTTTTCGTGTTGTTTTTTTTTTTTTTCCCCTGGGCTTTCTTTTTCTATGGACTGGCGTGATGTGTTTTGATTTGTGCTTGTGAAGTACATAGAGAAAAGTCATTCCTGAACCTAATAAGCTTTTTTCCCAAACCAAAGATGAAAAAAAAAAAGTAAAAATTTCCCTGTGAGATTAGGTTATGAGCTCATTGGCTGGAGATGTTCTTGATCTGTTTGGATACAAAGGTATTGCTTGGTCAGTGGCAGGGCTTTTAGGACTGCTACAATGCAAATGAACAATACCACAACCTTTTTTCCTGTGCCTAAATAGAGGTAGCAGTATATCTGCATAGGCAGGGTGCTAGAGTGAATTAATTCAACTCTTGAGGGGAAAAAAAAAAAAACCACCAAAACAAACCAAACAAAAAACCCCCACAAATTCATTATACGCGGATGCAACTGGACAGGAATGCTCTTTCTTTTTTTTCCAGAGACTTATTAAACTTTGCAAAAGCATAGTATACAATAGAAGGAGGATGTGGTGTGCATATGTAATTATTGGCCTTAAATGCTCTCTCTGCGCACAGCTGAGGAAAAGGAAGAAACCTGCACAACAGAACTACAGGGAGGTGAAATGCATAAAACAACAAAGCCTGTCCCAAAGACTCTCACAAAACTGAATATTGTGGAAAGTGTGGAGGCTTTGCAGGTTTTGGGATAAGCAGCGGTTGCAACAATTGAAGACTTGGCCAACAAGCCTCTTAGCCTGGGAAGTGAATTTTTTTAGTGGCATGTAGGCTTTTATTCTATTTGCCTGTATTCAGTAGCCATCTTTGCCTGAAAATAATGACAGCTTGAAATTTGAGATAAGCTGCTTGACTTTGGTACCTGTCTTGCATGTCACAACACTGTTTCCCCCAGCCTGCTCCTCAGTGCTGCTGTACATCAAGTCTTCTGTGAGGTGCAAGTCTAACACATGCCTTAGGTTGATGTTTGCTGGCTTAACACTGTCTCCCCAGTGCTCATAGTAAATGAGCAGACATGGGACTTAGTGAGCAAAGGCAACTGAAATGAATAGTGGTAAATGTGTAAATAATTCCCAGTCTTCGTGCAGCTCTCTGCACACCCCACACTATATACATGTGAAACCTAGCATCTCTGGTAATTTCAAACATGAATATGGGAGCCAACCTTGTTCAGTGTTCCTCTATTTGACAAATGGGGAACATTTTTAATGAACAAAAAATGGTGGTGTTAATGACACTGCTGAGAATCCATCACAGCTGCTTAGGGCCCAGTGTGCTAGGCACTGTACAAGAGGTAACAGCCTGGCCTGGAAGAAGTTCCAGTCAAAATAGATGCCAAATGGATATAGGCAATGAGAAGAAATGCTATGGTAATAGTTACAACGGGTGCCCCAGCATCCTGCCTATTAAATGTATCTTGTAGATGTCCCAGGAAGAGGGATCTGAAGAAGAGCAAAGCTGATGTTTGCACATGCAAAGTCTCTTTTTGCAGTTACTGTTAAGTAGAAATGCCTGTGCAGGAGGAAGAAATGTCTCTCCTCACTGGCATGATGTGCTCTCAGTATACTTATATGTATGCATGTGTAGTTTTTTTATAATATATATTAGTGGTAGTAATTACACTGTGCAAAAGAAGAATCATAAATAATGAAGGAAGAATGAGCTTTAGGCAACCTAATTAAAAACCTGCTCTCTTTATTAGTTAGCAAGGTAATCTAACTAAACCTCTGGCTCTAAAGATTTTTCACTGTACCACAAAGGAAATTAATCAGCTGTTAGAGTGTTTTCTTTAACTTTTCACCTGGGCAAAATGGTATTGGCTTGAAGTAGATCTTGGAAGGAAAAGAACAGGTGCAGCTGGGATTGTTTCTTTTTTTAATTTGGTGGTACATTCTTTATTAGAAAGAAACACCCTGCACATTGCTTCCTGTATGGGTCCCTGCTAGTCTGGAGTGCTTCACATGGGATAACTTGCATCCAGGGCAAACTCTTCACATGTACTTCCCCTTATGAGTCCAGTGCTTCTGATAAAACCTTCTCTCAATTTTATCTTCTCTTAACTGATGAGTTGTTTCTCTGTCAGTCTAGAATACTATTACAGGTTTTGAATAGTTAATCTATACTTCTGTTTTGGTAATAGCCCAGACTGGGAAATGTAGGTGAAGAAGAAAGCAGTAATTTTCTAGAAATATTCATGCTTTTAAACATTCCTCTGCTGAATGAAATAGATCTTTGTTAAAAGTTACTGCATGCCAACACATATGAACCAGACGTTACAGGTACTGCAGTATTTGAAGTCTCTGCTGCAGTATAGCTGATGACTTGGATTTAGTAAGATCTGTCTAAGGTAACTTTTTGGGTCCTGTTTCTGTGATGAGAGGACATATAAGAAAATAAATCTCCTTTATGACTAAGCTGACTCCTTGTGAAAACAGGCATTACTCTATTAAAGTCTATAGGATTTTAGTCAAGTTTGCATCAGCTGTAAAACCATACCAGGGTGTTTTCTGTGTGTTGAAAGGGGGTTGCCAGTGTGTTTTTTTTTCTTAAAGTATTTACACTTTATGAAATTTCCAGAATAATGGGGGGGGGGTGTTGGAAGAGAAAGATAATTAGCATTTATGTAGCAATCAGGCATGCCAGGTTCTCTTGAATTACTAAACTTAATTAGTTTCATTTATTATTCCTGCAGGCTACAAATATCTGTATTAAATGTCAATCTAAGGTGTGATATGTTTGATCTGGTGGGAGCATGGGTTTGGTAATGTACTGCAATGCCACTAAACTTCTGAATAAACCCATGATTCTGCTGTGCTCTCACTTTATGAATAGTGTGTGTATTTTCAGATGATGCTGGTAGAATATAAGAGCATCTTAGAATGTACTCGGCATTGTGTGGTACATCAGTAGTCCAATGGATTTCATCTGTGTTTCTGAAGTTATTTAGGTCCTGATTTCACAAAAGCTTAGTTGTGTGCAGAACTTTATTCACTGATTGCAAGTACCTGTGCAAAGCCTTGCTATAGATGGCACTTCTCTTGGCAAAAGCTGTCTTCTGAAAAATGGTGTTTTTCTTTGGCTTATAGTTAGTAACCTCTCAGGGTATTGGTTATGTCTTGGTAAATAATACAGCTGTGATCTCATGTTGAGAAAATACTTTCCCTCACTTTTATTGTGTAGATGATGATTTGATCCCTGCCCCATGTTAGTTATGCTCCTGAAACAAAGGAGAAAATATTCTTTTAGCTGTGGTGAGTAAGAAATAGCCTGTACAGAGAGCAAAAGACTGATGCAGAGCTTGTCAGTTAGTGGAATGAAGAATTTTTACCTAGAAGAAGCTGATCTTGACAAGTGGGGAGATGTCAGATAGCAATGGAAGTCAAAACCTGGCTACAGTGCCTCCAGTCATTACCATGCTATTGGCTGCCAACTGCAGATTCCTTGTAGACAGGTGATCGTGGACACCAGGTCTAACATACCATCACCAGCTTATTAGTCTGCAACTCCTGTGTAAGTCCAAGAGCATCCTTCCTGATGTTGAGAGCTAAGGACTCTCTGAAAAGAACGCTTTCATTTAGGCAGTAAAGAAAAGGGTGTGGAAATAATGCAGTATGGAGTAGATTTATTGCATAGGAAGATTTTTTTCACATATTCAGTTCTTCAGAGAAGACTTTCCAGAATTCTAGGTACTTTTTGCAAATGCTGACTTCCCAGATAGCTGTTCCTTCTCCTACTTTGGAGGTGTTTTATGGCCTTCTGGAAATAGCTAAGTACAGGAATGCAGACTAGAAAGGCAGAACTATATTGAAGTAGGCCCAACTTAATCACTTAATTAAAAATTAATTAAAGCCTACAGTTACTTTTGCAAAGAACAGTATCTCCTGGTCCAGCTAACATTTCAGTACTTTATCTCCATTTTGTGGCTCAGGTGAGATTTTTCTAACCTTCATGAAACAGTGGCTTGACTCAGCTTCTTTCTTCTGACTAAATCAATGTTAAAATAATGTACCTTTTTAGAGCTCTTGGATCCATTTTACATACTAATCAGTGGTCATGGTTGATTAACAAAATTAATGAAAAATAAATAAAATAATAATAAAATTGCTCAAAGTTGTGGGTCTGTCACTGGCTGTGTCAATTGATCATCATCTTTATTGTTAGCTTCTCTTTTTGGCAAGATGGTGTGCACTGTATCTTTCTTGTATACTCGTTGCAAATTAATCTGTTGCAAAATAATAAATTAGCCTTGTATATTATTGAAGACACGAAAAAGCAAGAAGGCAATTCTCATACCAAAGAGTTAATGCTAGCTAGAAGAGAATAGTCCATTTAGATGGAAAAAGGACATGAATTTTGCGAGAAACTTTTGATAGAAAAATCAAATTGGGAGAGAGGAGAGATGGAAGGAGAAAGAAGATAGTGAAATGAATGATGGAGTTTTGTCACTCTGCGGTTCTTCAGCACAATTCATACCTGCAGCCCTGCTCACTGAGTGATGATTTACAGACATATTAGCTGTCTTTTAAAGTCTTCTCACATGCTGGGGTTTTCAGTATTTCTGTACAATTGCACTGCATTAGTGCTGTAATAATGTTGCAATTTGCTATTACCTGCCTGTATGGTTTCAGTCATCTGATAGATTTAGTTTTAGACTTTAACTGGTCATTCTTTTTAATTATCAATTAGTAATGGTGTATATTTCCCTATTGGTTTTGTTTCCTCATCCCGTATTGATAACCAAAAGGTTATCAACAGGCTGCTTAATGAGAGTTTTTTGTCTTTATGAGAAACAGAGGCCGAAAGGATGAATGAGCAACAGTAGCATCGTAAAGCAGTAAGAGCTGTAATTCATTCATGCTGTTCTCCCCCGAGACATGGGTTCCATGTTACAAGCAAAGTCTGTCCAGGACAGAATTTTGAAGGACCAGAGCTTTGGAGAAAGAATTCTTTTCCAAGCTCTGCACACAAACAAGATCTGCCTGCCCAGCATATCACAGGTAGACTCAATTACCATATAGAATGTGTCTTAAATAGTTGCTGGCATTTTTAGGTCAACAAGGACCCCATTAGCAATAATGACACTCTAAATTATCAATATACTTCAGTATTAGCACCATGCTAAGAGTACAATTAGCATGGTACTTTGGTCTGGAGCGCCAGCCTGTCTACAGGCTCACCTATGCATTGCAGAGTTGACCACCCTTAAAGATGATATTTGTTCCTTCCTGCTCTTAAGACCCCCTGAAATGAAAGCTTTCATATGTATACCTTTTGATTAACTGTGGTGTCTTTGGGAACCTGGTCTTAACAAAAAAGCTTTTGCGTGGAGTATTGTAGGTTCCATATGTATAAAATACCTATATTGCCATTAAAATATATATATATTACCATAAAGGTCTAGTTAGCAGTGAATCTTCTATACTAAACTGTGTTTCTTTAAGTGATCTTCTAAATTCTATTCATGTATGGATTTGTGCTGCCATCTTTTATAAGGCATGTCAGGATGCTTCTCCTGTGGAGATGAGAGGGGAAGAGAATATATGCAGTGTCAGAGTTCCTTTAATGACTTGGGTGGCCCAGGTGGGAGGGTGTCCGTAATAAACGGCACGAAAGCACAAAGGTGATTTTGCAAGGGATTTGTAGATACAAACTGTGGAGAGGAGAGGTGACGGGGAAGACTCAAGCAACAGTGAAAATTTTACAGTCAGCATAGGAGGCTTTAAGGAAAGTGACTTCTAATGGGTCACGGAGCTAAATCACTGAGAATTGTACTAAAAATTTATCACAATAACTTAATTTCTGCCTTGACAATGAAGTAAATTCTGTTATTAAAAGCAGCTGTATTTCATAGTAATTATCATCCTTTTATCTATTTATGGTATGGGATATTGTAAAATATCCTCAGTCCTCTATCAAAATTGTCATGATACAGGTTGCTGCTAACAGGCAGCTCCTGCCTTCTCTGAAGTAGTGCCAAACTGCTTAGTGCTAGTGTTCTACTGATCAGACTCATGTGAAAAAGCTGCTTACAGTGGTTAACTCTAAACAGCTTTAATATTATGTTTTGTTGAAGTTGCATCACAAATGCTCAGTCCTGAATGGTTCTGAGAGCCTGTAATACAAATTGATTTAATTTAGGGTTTGATTTTTATTTATTTCACAGTGGAGACTGTATCAGTGTGCTCAGCAGATGCTCAGCTTCTGTCAGGAACTGAACCCTAATTAATTCATATTCCCTTTTTTGTATGTATGTATTCTCTGAAAGTTTTTCCAGTGTGGATGAAGGTCTTGAATTTAAAAACACTTGTAAGATTGAAACATCTGAAAAATGTGCTTTTTAAAATTCAGTTACTATGTGAATCAGCACTAATCTCTGAAAATAAAACTAGGTTTTTCAAGAAAAATGGATCTATGATCATTCACCAGATTTATGTTCCTTCACAAATCCAGACAAAGTCAGACATTGGTAGACTGGGTATAACACTACCTAAATCTAGTAAGGGGTTAGATATGCAGTAAACACACATAAACTGATGGCAGAAACCAGATTCATCTTCTGTTTTGACCTCAGGTTAAAAAAAAGGCTCAATTGCTTCAAACTATCAGGCAAACTTATTGGAGAAAACAAATGCAGGAAACTTCCTAGAATATCTCACTGTATTCTTGGGGCCAAATTCTATCATCCAGCATAGCTGTGTCCTAGCTGTTACTCCTCTGAGGTCAGCTTAGTATAAATGACTGTAAAGAGCGTTGTTCAAGGGCCCAGATGCCCTTACTTAATTTGAAGTCCAAACAGAACAAAAAGGCTCTTGAAGCCCACAAAGCACTCTGCAGAGTGCTTGGTGCTACATTAGTGTACTTTTGAGGTCTTCTGTTTCTGTTTTGTTAACAATGATGATTCAAAAGAGTGAGGCTCTATTTTGGATTGATAAGTGTGGCCTGGCTAGGTGAAATACAGACTTTATAAAATATTTAGCCATGGGAAAATGTAACACTTGGCACTTCTTCCTAACTAAATGACACATGAAGTCAGATAAAAGGCAGAGGTGTAAGGGGCTTGTGCTATACATGTGAATAAAAGCAAAAGTGTAGTGGAAATGAGCTGAACTTGTGAAAGTAGACCCTCTTAAAAAGTCATCTAACTGTCCAAAAAAAATCCAAGGGCTGCTGTTTTTCTGATGGACTTGATTTGCTGTCCTTTACTGGGGGGGCAGAATACAAATAAGGACAGGCTGTGGGGAAAATAGGCTGGCAAAGAGAGTAATGAATCTGCTCACTGTGATCTAATAACGTTGTTTCTGTCTTATTAAAGGTAATAAGCTTCTATGAGAAATGAGCAACTGCCAGAGAAGATTTTTGTCAGGGAATAGAGTGAAGAGTCCCCAGCCTACCCTCCTGCTGCAGAGCAGGGCGAAATACTGAATGCTGCCTGCATACTGAATTCAGAAGTCAACACATGCCTCATCTTTTTATTGAAGTGCTAAACAGATCTCCACCATTTCTTATTTGACAAAGCACATTAATACGCTGCTTCATTTCAGATGATGCAAATGGAATAATAAATGGTGGATTCAGTCAACTGACATGCTGGTGTGAGAGAGGAGAGTGGCTGTATTATTCTCCAGTGTTGTGCAGTGATTTTAATGTGTTCCTCTAAAACAGGTCCCCTATATAATCCCCACTAGTAATTAGTTTGTCTTCTTTCTTCCTTTTAAAAGCTGATTGAAATAGCAAGGAAAGTGTGTATTCTGGACCATATAAAAGAAGTCAGGCAAGAGCTTTTAAAGCCACAGTATTGGCAGTCATATTTTGAAGAGATGCTACTGTTAGCTCTGGAGCTCTTCTTTTTTACAGGACTTATCAGTCAACAAATGAAGCCAGCTTTCTGTGACTGGCAGTAGTGAGGTCTCTAGAAATGAGTCTGACAGGTAGCTACCTACAGCTGTTACTGTTTAGGAAAGTGGAAGGGGAAATGCTATGAGGAAAATGGCAACAAAGAGGGAGCAAAGTTCCCACCTAACTTCACTCTGTATTCCAATCTTTGCTAAATATATTAGGTATCAGCCCCTATACCTGTGGAGGGGTTTGACTTTGCAACAATGAGCAGGTAAGTTCCTTTGACTCTGTTGTGGTTTAGCCCCAGCTGGCAACTAAGCCCCACACACTTCTCACTCACCCCCCCTCCTGCAGTGGGATGGGGGAGAGAATTAGAAAAAAAACCTCATGGGTTGAGATAAACACAGTTTAATAGGACAGAAAGAGAGAAAGAAACAACAATGATAATACCAACAAAAGGATGTACAAGAACAAGTGATGCCCAATACAGCGATTGCTCACCACTCAGCGATCGACAGCCCGTTCCCGAGCAGTGATTTCCGCCCCCCGGCCAACTCCAGTTTATGAACTGAGCATGACGTCGTATGGTAGGGAATATCTCTTTGGCCAGCCTGGGTCAGCTGTCCCGGCTGTGTCCCCTCCCAGCTCCCCATGCACCCCCAGCCTGCTCGCTGGCAGGCCAGCACAAGAAGCTGGACTGTCCTTGACTGCTCAGCAACAACCCAAAACATCACCACCTTATCAACAGTTTCTCATCCCAAATCCAAAACAGTCTCACACTAGTTTCTGTGAAGAAAACCAACTCTATCCTGGCTATAAACCAGGACAGACTCACAAATTCAAAGCAAAAAAATAACCTGTGAACAGCATTTGCAGTAGTGGTAAATACTAAATTGGATATGGGAGAATTACAACATCTGAGCTTCATGTAGATCTTCAAACTGACCTGTTAGCTTAGAAAGCTTACTTGCATCACAGTTTTTATACTGAAGTAATGAAAGCAGGAAATGTTTAGTATTTCATAGGAAGTCTACCTGTTTACTTACAGAGAAAGTGATTTATTCTGACTTCCTAGAGGAGAGCTGCTTACAACATTTCAGTAAACTTAGTTTATTCACAACAGGCTAAGGACTTAAGCTGTTTCTGATACAAAATTAAAAGCCTGAGCTCACCCAGCAAAGAAAGATTTGATCAGTCAGTTGGAGAGATATTCTTAAAGTTCATAATTCAATACAGTATAAGCTGGGTTGGGGACAGGGAAGCCACTTACCATAATGACATTTACTGCACTAAGGATGAGAAGAGAGGCTTTAAAGCAGTGCAGACATTAGTGGATCATTGAAGACCAGCTGTGATCCAGAGCACATCCCAATTTATTGGTGTGGTCTGATCAGTACCAGATACTGCAGTAGTGCACGCAATGTCTTTCTTTCCCACTTAATTTGATGTTGGCTGATGACCTGCAGGATGGCAGTTAGTATCCAGCTGTTTTCAGCAAGGTTTGCATTAAATGCTGAGAAAGAAATGTAGGTTTCAATTTAGAAAAACAAGCAATATTAAACTGGGCCAAATTTCCCTGAAATCAGCAGAAGTGTAGCCTTAAACTCAAGGCCTAGGTGAACTCCATAAAGGTACAAACAAGACAAAAATAATGCCCTCCCCCTTCTTCCCCGTTTCAATTTCTCCCAGTGGTGTCTGGAAGAAAGGGTGTGCTTTCTGCACCCAGAAAGCATGGAGGTGCTGGCACGTGAGGAAGATGGTGCCACGGAGCTTGCAGTGCTGGAGGTGAGGTGAGGTGAGCCTCCCCTGTGCCCTGGCAGGACTGTGTGATCTTTTATCTGTTGACAGAGTCTCGACTTCACTATAGTGACTGGTGGCTTGTGTGTTGTTTCCTGGAGCCGTTCTGGGTGTGATACAAAGCTTGTTGTGGACTTGGCAGTGTGGCAAAACAGCTGTCACCTGCAGGAATCTGTCAGTCCTAAATACTAGAGGTATCTTTTGAAGTGGCGTTTGTAATTGCCCTGTTGTTGCATTGAACAGATGTGCAGATTAGAACTACTGAAAAGGCTCTTAAATAAGGTCAATAAATGTACAACCAGAGAAATGGGTTTAAAACCACTGGGACAATCTTTAAAAACATGACAAAATTAGTTTTGAGCCTAATTCTTCACTGGCGTAGAGAGGCAGCATTCTACTGATTTCAATGGAGCTGTCCCAGTTTTCACTCATACAAAACCAGAACTTAGTGTTTTAATGTAGCTTTGCTCTGAACCTTCCAGTAGCTCGTCTGTGTGCGTGTTTACAATGAGTGATGCAATGGAACCGTGCTGGGGAACCGTAGTTACGCTCACAGTCCAGGCTCTGTGCATTCAAGCAGGATCAGGTCTGTGTACTTTCATGGGAGAGTTGCTTATTTGAGGATTTGGGGTGGAACTTTCATTGCTCTGAATAGAGGTCTCTTATTTTTGAAGTAGGGAAGGAGGTGGTTAGTGAAGCACTTTTCTAGAAGTGAGTAAGGTTGATTATTAGGATGATGTTCTGCCTCTACCCTGTGTGGAAATACAGTTCAAGGTAGTGGTGATGAGAACGAGTCAGCCGTGTTGCATCAGATCATCCAGTTGCTTGGAGAGAGAGAAAACATGTGAAAAGGTTTTTATGTATTGAGTTTCAGTATATGCATGCTTGCAGCATTGTGTGTTTTATGTTTGAAGGTAGCAGAACACTATATGTAGAAGAGAAATATCTTTAGAGGATGGGAAAATTACTACACAATCTGTTATAAGACTACACATCTTTAAAGTGTCATAGTGCAATTGCTTGGCGTATAATGTGTTTTTTTGTGGGTTTTTTAACACCCTTTGCTTTCCAAAATAGACAAGTTAGCAGCTTGACAAAGAGAAGCTTTGGGATTTTGGCTTTACGAACTCTGCTTGACACCTCATATGAAGATGTTAATTTCTTTGGTCATAAAGGAAGGACTGAGGTGCAAAAGGGCTTCTAGACAGATGTTATATATAATGAAACATTAGCTGTGTCAGGGGAGCTTTAGATTGGATATTAGGAAAAATTTCTTTACTGAAATAGTGGTCAAACGCTGGAACATGCTGCCCAGGGAAGTGGTGGAGTCACCATCACCAGAGGTGTTCAAAAAACATGTAGACGTGGCACTTCGGGACATGGTTTAGTGGGCATGGTGGTGTCGCATTGACAGTTGGACTTGATGATCTTAAAGGTCTTTTCCAACCTTCATGATTCTATGAAATCTTAATTTTCTGAATCGTTGTTGGTTGAATAATCAAGGCTTGAGTCTGATTCTACAGATGTGGAAATTCTTCAGTGTTCCTCATAAGACCAGTGAAAGGGAAGTTTCACATGACAGAGGGTGTGTTGGCTGTCTGCTTGCCCCATTCACAGTTTTGTTATTTTGCAAACACATTCTTTTTTCTAATTCCTGTTCCTCTGAAATCTATAGCATGAAAATACATGACCTATTGTTTTTGATGCCTGCTGTGCTCTGTAAACAATTGTGGGAGGCAGAGTAGATGTGACCTTTTCAGTCTGCTAAATAACTCTGTATGTTGCAGTATCCTGGAAACTTAAAAATTCTACTTAATGTGAAGATCACAGCTCATTCACATCTCTAGTGAAAGTAGGAGGTTTTCTGTCTTATTGTAATAGTTTTGGTCCTCAGCCTGCAAGCTGGGTTACAGCATGTAGCTGAAACAAAGGAAACAGCCTGTGAAAAAAAGCAGTGATCAGTGGTTCTCCTAATAGATCTTGGCCCGTTACAAAACCACTGGACCAAAGCTCCTTCAAGTCTCACCGTGCTGTATTTGTGTTTTCTTGGGCTTCCCTTACTTTGAGTGGGCTACAGCACTGCCTTTCCTTGGAGCCTCCAGCATGTTTCTGAGCCCCATGTCAGTCTGTTTTCTCTTCCAGGTGGAACTGGCTCCTAGGATGAATGTCTCTTAGCCTGACTTTGTAGATGCTCTTTCTCTCAGCAGCTATTTTCCAATCCCATTGGATTTACAGTTCACCTTTCAAAGAGCAGAAGATGGTCAAATTGTGCAGAGTTTTTAAGGCATTATCCTAAACCACTCTATTCTGAGCAAACTAGTGGCACCCTTCACTATCAGTGGATCAGCTGCAATCTTGTCTTCTCATGAGACTTTTATCTTGATGTGGAGACCAAAGGGGACAGCAGACAACCGAACTCCATATTGTGTCGAAGTACAAATTCTCTATTCAGAGAATCCCCACATGTTCATAGGCTGCATGGGCAGATCCGCAGTTGGAAATCTGCCAGAAATGCACACTGAAGGCACCCTTGGATCTTTCAGTGGTCTGGCATTTGCTGTGTATCCAGCACCATAAACAGAAGACTGTAGGAGGAAAAGGGCTCAAAGGAAAGTGCTTTCAGAGACCCATTGCTAGGATCTGCTGTGGGGCTGGCTCAGGCGTCAAACACTACTTTTGCTTCTACTGACCAGAAGCCTTTTGACCACAGAAATTGGTCCTGTCTTGAGTTCAGAATCAGTTTCCCTTCCCTGCTCAGTCCTCCTCGCCACTTTAAATCTCACAGAAGTGCAGTGTGCTGTCAGTGTCCAGACCAAGCAAAACCTGTGTGAGGAATTTTGGATTAGCAAGAGTAGTAGTCCCACGTCCATGGAGACATCTACATTTCTGGTTACCTTCCAGTGCATTTCTGCAAATGGCTGATATTCAGCTTCAGAGCACATAAAAAATTTAAAGAATCACTAAACGCTAAGTAAAAAAATATAACAGAGTTCTCTGCACTCAGTGAAATTATTGAAGCAATAAAGAATAATGCTTTTGCAGATGAGGCTCCAGACCAAGCAGTGCCGAGCAAATCAATAATGTCATACTTCTTGCCAGAATCAAAATACTTGTGGAAATAGCTGTGGAGTGAAAGGGGAAAAGGTTTGTTTCAATCAGTCATTCTTGTTGTATAATGGAATATCACAGACCAAACGAGCTCTCTTGCTAGGGACTTTAAGAGCTTGAAAAGCATTTAATATAAATGTTGAGGTATTGTTTATCCTGAAGGCTCATTATAAAGGGAGTATGTGGTGGATACAGGGGAGGTAGGCTGAACCAGCAAGTTGCATCAGGTCCGGGACACTTTCCTTGCACATCCTCATGCAAAAAGCAGGTTCCTACAGCTGTGAGCCTGGCTTCATGTTAAGAGCATCTCACTGCATGGGCAACCTGTGTCTGCCGGTGAAACAGTGGGTGAAATGCCCAGTCAGGGTGCACTGGCTGGGAGGAGCTTGCTTGGTATCTTAATGTTTGTAATGCAGTATTGCACTAGAGTCCAGCTGTTACAGGTACACAGTGTTAGGTGGTCCTGCTCTTGGGTAATTTACAGTTTAAGCAATTAGTGTATGCTTAGAGTAGGTGGAAGCTCTAATGAAATTAAATGACCTGCTCAGGAAACTTGTAGTGGAACTGAGAGTTGAAAACAGATCTCATGAATCCTAGTTCCCTACCTTTGTAACCAAACTGTTCTTTCTAGACAGCACCAAACTAATGCAGGCAAACAAAGTCTGGATTAGAATTGCTCCCTGAACCTTGCTATGATTGAGAGCAGCTCAGGTTAATGTGTCTAGGGTCAGAAGACTGTTACAAAGTGGTAATTCAGGATACAATAAACAGAGAGAAATAACCACAGCCATCCCAATAGTATTGCCCAGGGTATGGTTCAGGAGAGACCTTGCAGCTGCACAGGAGCTTTTCAGATGTAGAGCATCAGACAGTGCTCTGAACTTAGGTCTGGCTTGCTTAAATGATATCTATTTTGAATGTGTCTATGGAACCTCAGTGTACCAGGTGTGAGATAAAACTATCTTCTGTAGTTTTTCTGTTTGTTTAAAAAAATTATTCTTTTTTTTTTTGAAAAAAGGAACATGATCTTTGGCTTCTACTGTACAGAATGATGCAACAAAAATGATTGTTTCTGTAGTACACGTGTTTCTGAAGGAACCTGTACTAATCAAGAGGATGTGACTATTCCCCTCTTTTGATGTCATTTCATTGATGAAAGGGCAGCAATTCCAATTTCAGCAGCTTTTCAGGTTTTGAAATACATGTTAATTCTGCTGTGGAGCAATATGAACCCTTTTTATGTAAATGTGGAATTGCCATAACTGTTTTTCAGGATGAAAGTTCAGTTCTGTGTGCTCTCTTGCTCACACTCTAACTAGCACATAGAAGTTCATGGGCTTAGCTCATTTTTCATCCCAGATACCCCTGAGTTGGTCAGAACAGGGAGTTGAACCGATGTCTCCCTTCATCCTATAGGCATCTCATGCTATTTATTTTTTTAAAAAGTTCAAATTAATTCATCACCACGAAATATTTGATAAAACAGCACATTTCTACAAGATCCAATTGAACCGGAAAAGTTTTGATGACTATAATCAGACTATCTTGCAGTTCTCTTGAAGGTCATATAAAGGCTTGAAGTACTTTGGGTTTTGGAAAGAAAGCTGTCATCTTCATTCATTTTGAGTAATAGTGGAAGGAAGTAGAATTATAAATTGAGATTCAGTTCTTTGTCCTTCAGCTACTGAATCAAAAAAAAAGTTGTATAAAATGAGATCTATCTTCTGATTACTCAGAACAGGATTTTCAGCCTCTCATAAGGCAGGTCAAACAATGCCCAGAAAGTTTCCCCTCCTTTCCTTAGGCCATTAGAGAATTAAATTGATTGCATCATTTTCAGCATCATTTCACAACAGTCAATAGTCCATCTTCCAAATTGTATCAGTGCCTTGTACCATAATACCCATCTGGAAAAAAGAAGCAGCTGCCCCTTCCTGATACAAGGTGTTTAAATTCTCCTACAGAAAATTATTCAAACAAAACAATAAAATGGCAGCAATTTACCAGCTCTCTTCTCCTGCAGATAGATTCTTCTGTAAGAATAAAATTATTTGCTGTTGTTCCTTTTTATTCCCCCATCAAGTAGCCTAAATTTGCCATTATGTAGCGAAGTTTAGATTAAAAGAGAATACACATAGTAACTGTGCTGTAATAGTCATAGGGACTAACTGAATAAAGCAAAGTCAAGAAGTCAGCTTGCAGGCTGGGAGGAATCAATACTGACGGCGTACTGCTCTGTTGCACTGTTGTCTTCTTACCTGGAGGCTTATTTAATGGTGGAAGGGGGAAGGACTGCCAGCCTGCCTGGTGTGTGCCTTGGGAATGAACAGGAAAGGTGGTAGTAACTGGAACATAGTTTCATGCTTCTGGAAGGGTTTTTTACCTCCCAAGTTGTAGTATATTTTTCATAACTGCTTCATGAAAAATACTCTGTCCCTGTCTGACTGCTTTACAGATGGTCCTCCTCCTTAACTTAATGGTGTAAAAAAGAACTACTTTCCGCCTCCTCAAGATTACCCTGTAAATGTATTCTCCATCAGTAATAGGGTGCAGCTGTGGTCCAGAGCAAATATTAACTTTAGCCTTCCTGCCCTTGATTCCCAAATATGAACCAAAACAATTAATGTGTATGCTTTTGTTGTTGGATCAGCCCCTTAGGAGTAGACATGTTAATAGGCTTGCACCAAACATAGCCCCAGTCTTCCTTTCCGCTCCCACCTGAGTATTTTCCCAGTCTCCTGTTATCAGCCACTGCCTGTGGCCATAGGAAGCTGCTGATGACGCCAGTTAAAAGGGAGACATAGCATGTTGTTATGGGCAGCAACAGTTCATCAGTTACTGGCTTAGTACTACTGCCCATGGGCCAGCAAAGGTTGAACATCACCGTCTTAAATTGAATAATTTCTGAGTTTTTCCTGAGGCCTAGAGTTTCCATAATATTAGAGTGGGTTGAAAGCCATGAGATGGCACATCTGTCTGCTGGCCTGACCTTTGTGTTAACTGCACAAGCTGGAATCTGGACCATAAGGGCATTTCAGTTGCTCAGCCCAAGCTTCTGTTCTGCAGCCCTGAAAGTGTTGCTGCAGCACTTGGTGCGAACAGCTCAGAGCGAGCCCCTTCTGCTGAGGCTTTTCTGCTTGCTTATGGCTTGAGAGACCCTTGAGCTGGGAATTTTCCTTTCCCAGGCAATCTACAGGATTTTCCAAAGCACTGCAAAAGCAAAACATTTGCTCACTTCTGGCTTAAGATGGAGATGATGCCTATGGTGAGGTGAAGCTGCTAGCGGTGTGTTTGTCTGCCAAGGTGTGATTGATAGTATTTTAAGACAAACTGAAAGAAAATTGCAGAAATTCACAATTTGTGGTTCTGCTTTCAGTAAGGTATTTGTTCCATGTTAAGCCCCGGAAGTCTTGAAGAGTGTATGGCAGAGTTTGGTTCTGTTTGGTTCCTTTCACTTTTCTGTTTGGGGGGAAAAAAATACAACAATGCTGGTGTTTGTTTCTTTTCCTGTAGCAAGACAGGGGGTGATAGTTACATGAAAGAGCTCAGCAACTGTAGTTTATATTTTACTTTGCTGTCATGGTATCATTTGGAACAGCTAATGAGGCATTTCAGAAATTTATTCAACATCACTAATTTTGCTTGGAAATGTGACTCAGTGGTAGCCTGGAAAAGTGAGAAACAGCTCTCCTTTCTTTTTATCCCAGCTGAAGAGGTATTGAAGCACCTGGGAACTATGTTTGTTCAGGTCTGAGGTGTTCAGACCTCCAACTCACCTTAGGTTATGGCTTGATCAGGTTGCTGCCTGGAGGATAGATTCTCCTAGTGCCTTGTGGTCAGTGTTCATAATTGCCATGTGGATAAAAGTTAGGAATGAAGTTCAGGTTCAAAGAGCTGGTGAACTTTTCCCCACCTCCATCCATCTGTCCCTCCTCTTTGTCCTGCAAACCAGTCTCCAGAAAGTGCTTTCTGGACCTCTTTGCTGCTCCCCTGCCCTTACCATAATTCCTCATCTAAAACTTCTGCATTCTGCTTGCATTTGGCCACTGTACCACCTGGTAGTCCCCAAGGGCTCCCTAGGAGGTTTGCTGCTTGGACATTTTCCAAACTGTAAAGGTACTGCTTCCCTTTTTTGCTGTGCTGAGGACAGTTGTTGCAGGGCTTCTGTAGCACAGACATTACAATAACATCTTTGGTCCAGTGATTCTAAATGGGAAGAAAGCCATACCAGCAGTAATACTCAGTGCTGTGTCCTGGAGACATCAACTCTAAGCTGTAGGGATAAAGTCTAGCAAGTTTTAGTCCTCAGCATGGTTGTGCTGCAAGGAAGCCTTTGGCAGGAACAATTCTCACATCCTGGGAAGCCTGGTGACCACTGCGGTGCTGCCAAGCAGTCTAGCTTGGAGAAGTGAGGAACTGACCCATCAGTGCGCCCCACTTTGCAAACCAGACTAACTCACAGTGGCTTGAAACATGGGGGAGTCAGAGTGGATTGTGGTGCCATGTCCGCTTGCACTGGTTTAGTTAAAATCGGCTATAATCAGCAGGGCTGAATGATTTTGGGCCCAGCACCATGCTAATGCTGTTATTTGGCTTCTGGTTTTGATCCTTGGGTGGTGGCTACCTCTTCAGACATCTCTGCAGTGTACTTGGTTTGGGCTGTGGATGTGCCCTAAGTGTAACAGAGCTGGAGGTAAACCGATACTAATACTGCTGCTGGCCAATGCATCCTACCCAAAATGCATACATTTCGACAGCACAGTAGCATTCCTCCTGTGACTGCAATGTGTAAGTGAGGTCCTCACTCCGCAGAAACTGCTGGGTATGCTGACTGAAATCCTCCTGCCAGAGCATCTGGCTTGCAGTCACCACATTAGTTTGATCCAGACCACTGTTAACATGCTGGTAACAGAAAATCCCCTTTGGGACTGAGATTTCAATAAGGAAAAGTGAAATCGTGATTTAGAAAGGTCTGATAGCATATTAACATGCCAGTTTAGGAGGTACCCACCCTGCTGTGAATATAAACATGCTCTTGATGAGAGTGCAGGAACTGTCAAGGACCATTTTATAAGTGAAAACAGCTGCTTCTGGAAGTGCTATCAACTGTTAAATTGTAGGAATACCATTTGAGGTGGTACAGAAAGGGGAGAGGAGTCCCCTGCTTGTCTAAAAGTCATCATTTCGGGTATGATGGGAATTATTTCTGATAAGCTTCCTTCTAACAGTTAAATCCATGTAATTTCAGTCTTCCTGGGAGTTAATACAGAGCCAATAAATAGCTCTCTGGGGTTTAAGTGTGAGATACAAAGCTAGTGATCATATCTGTTTGCCTACAGCTGCTCCACTTGTGCCCTCTCATTTTCCCAGAGGCACATCTAGGCTCACATAAAAGAAGTGTCTCCATATCCTCTGACTGAGACAAATCTGTCATTCCAGATTTTCCTCCACCTTAGATCAGTGAATGATGTTGTGTGCTCTCAAGAAACATCAGACCCTTCCTGCCCGCCCCCCCCAGCATATTTGACTGAAGCTGACAGTGGCCATTCCCCTGGCTGTATTATACATTTACCAGAAAGTGGAATATGCTAAAGGCCAGATATGAGAAATGAGGGGTTAAATGTAAATCTCTTCTTCCAGAGCCTGTAGTAGTCTGATGTGTAAGGTGCCTGGGAAAGTACCGTGTGCCTCTGATAGCAGAGCTTCTCTGAGTACCCGATGTTAATAGGGCACTTGCACCTATAGAATTTCCTCCAAAAACCTGCAGAGACTCCATGACAGGCTTTGCAGAGTTGAGAGCAGCTGGGGCAGGTGGGACAGGGGACAGGCAGGAGGGCATTTGCTGTACTTGTTTAAAGGACAGCCTGGAGGGAGCATCCTTTGCTCCTAGAAAACCTGGCGATTGCAGCTGTGATCACTGTCAATGGGTAAAGGGATCAATTCAGTCCCTTAGTGCTCCTCATCCCATAAGTGCAAAGTACTACATGGCTATAGGTTTGAAGGGATTTGGTTTTTCCTGCCCTAGGTGAGTTGTGGGCCAGAGGCAGGTTGTGTTTGGATTGGAATAGCATAGCTGTATCTGTAGGCTTCTGTCTGATGCGACCAGCAGCTGGTATACCTCACTGGGCACTACTGATAGTGAGTTAATACTATGAGCGTCCTGCTCCTAGCCTGATGTTTTAGATTTTAAAAGTGTTCTGGACTGTATTCTGTGGGCTTCTGAGGTCTGATTGTGGAAGGAGTCAGAAACAAACTGGAAAGTGCAAATGACTGCAGCTGTGACTTGATGTTCAGCAAAAACTGCTGTGACCTCAACGTGGGTCTTCACGGCTCACCTGGTGAATTTATTGCCTCCTCCAAAAAACAGTGTGAGATTATCTGTCATGCTCAGCTTCCCTAAGAAGCAGAGGGAGGGATTATATCATTTATCACTGTCAGCTGTATCATGCCCCTCGGAAGGTGAAAGATTTGCATCTTCTTGCTGTTATTATCAGCCTTTACTTTGACATTAGAACTACCATTATTTCCTCCAAAATGTATTTGTATTGACCAGCAGAGACATCGACCATCAGCAGACCTACATATTCAAATATAATCTTGCATTTTGTTCCTTTACTCCAAATGACACTTCCCTCTAATAGCACTCCCACAGACTTTTTCAGAAATTATAACTGCTGTAGACTGCATGCCCCAGGAGGTGATTTCTGTAAATTGTCAGCTTTGCCTCTCTGTAAATCTTCTGCCAACTTGCAGAGTTCATGTGGTTCATCCTGTAGGCTAACAGCTTCTTTATATTTAAGCACATGCATACACTCACTCTTGCAGTGAGTTTTTCATCTTAACTCAGAAAAACATTGCAGACTTCTTGCCATTTCGTTATATATGTAAATGAAAATTGGTGCTCCCTTTTATAGTATAGCCACATTAGCTGGTCAGCCACTATGTTTGATCTTTTGGTACCTTTGGTGGGGAAAATGGAGTTCTAATTTTGTCCTTCTCTGTGCTTATGCTGGGTTCTTTAGGAACTACAGTTAATGTAAATGATAGCTGTTGTGGGTAACATAATCATTGTTGTGTCTGTTAAAGATAGAGAATAAGTTGTACTCAAACTATACTGTGCCATAATAGCATGTGTGTAGCTTGTCTGCACATGCCACACCCTATATTGTTCTTCTGAAAAACCTATACCAGCCAAAAGGGGCAAAGCTATTACTGTTGAAGGACCATCAACAGATGGTCTTATTAGCCACAGACCTGGTGTATTCCTTGCTTTTAATGCGATTCTTCCATGTTTATAGTCATGTATTGCTCTTACTTGGCATCAGTTTTGGCAAGAAAACGCTTACCATACAGTGCCTACATGACATATATGGCAAATGTAGCCAGTGCTTGGGAATGTGGTATTAGACATTTTGTTTCAGAAAAGAACAGGAGTAAGATTTTTTCTAAGTTTTCTTGAAACATAATGGATTTATGGATCCACTGCAAAATCCAGTAGCATAAATTTATGCTGAAGACATTGACCTGAATGCCAGTTTGAATTTCTTTGTTATTTGCCCAGCTGCTCTTTATCCTTTGCCATAATGTAATTGCACCCTGGGGCCAAATGCTGTTTTAACTCTCACACCCCACCCCAAAGTCACAAGGGCTGCTCAGAGCCCAGGGTAGGACCAAAGCTGGATGTTTTGAGTGTAATGAAAAATTTGCTTGCTTTCCCAAACCTGGAAAGCTCTCTGTCCCCCTGTTGCCATGGTAACACTTCCCATCCACATTCCTTCATCACTGCTCACTATTACCTTGCTCATCTGCTGTCTTGAAGCAATCATTGTCTTTTCCTATCGCTGCACTGAAGCAAGGAGAGAAATTACCTAGAAACTGAAGGAGTGGCCATATGCACACAAGGGCAGGTTCATTCTGGGTATAAATCCACCAAAGTGATTAGCCCTGAGGACAGACTAGTCAGAGAATGAAGAACAAATTGTTGATTGGAAAGTGCAGCTCTGGTTCTCATCAAATAATTCACTGCATAACTTTTATGGTGATGTTTGCACAAATAGTTCCCTGGCATTGCTGCTTACACTCATGCCCCTGAAATTTGGGATTGTTTAAGAAAGCGATTGCCTGGAATTTCTCTGCCTGGGTTATGGTTGGCTGCCTGGCCAAGCTAAAGGTCATCTGGTGAAGGGTTTGTCACGGAAAGCAGGCTGGTTCAAGACTGTAGAAAGTATTGTGAAGGGGGTAAAGATGAAATGCCTGCACTGCCAGTTCCCAGAGGCTCTAATCATTGAAGTGATGCCCAATAAATTTGTTGAAATAGGACTGACCCATGTGGTTGAAGCTTCAGTTGTGTAGCTGGTGATCTTTGTAGAGTCTCTAGATTCTTCTACTAGAAAATGCTTGATGGCAACCAGCCTGGCAAACTCTCCTTGTAGATACTACTTATGGTACCCAAATTAATACATGTGCGCTAGTTCCCTGAGTGAAGTAAATGTTACAAGGGGTATGGCCCTCTTCATATGGGTCTGTACCTCTGCTTTTGGTATAGTGAGCTGGAGATGAAATGTTTTTGGTATGCCCTGAACCTACGTGGCTAAGCAACACAAATGAGGAAGTGTGGGCCATGTCTTATTGTGATGCAAATGTTATCTCATGTAATTACAAAGTCCTGTACGGTTACCCATCTTTAATTAGAAACACTGATAATTATCCAGTGCAAAGTGGATAATTACAGCACTTCTAACTAGAGCTCACTCATCGGTGTCTTCTAGAATGTGAATGAGGGCTGTTCTCCCACTCCTGAAATGTGCATTTTAGTTGTCATGGCTTGAGATGAAGTGAGTGCTGTCATGGTATGTCCTAATCTCTTAGCTGTATTTGATCTTTTTCTTGACATCATGGTGACTGATGTACTAGGAAAAATAACCCAAGTGTTATTAATAACATATCCACAATGCATACTGCACAATTTTAATGGAAGCCTCATGATCAGAAAGATTTCAGGGAACTGGTTTTATATGATAGGGACAGTTTGCACTTTAGGTTTAGCTGGAATGTTGTCCGCTGTTTGGCACTCTTCTGGGGTTCAATAAAACCGCACTAAAAACTGTTTCCCTAAAGTAGAGGCTTTGTAAATCAAACACAAATAATTCCATTGTGGAATCCAAAGGCTCTTCTCGGAAATGGGGTGGTGAGACTTGCAGTGATACTTGTTCTGTGTGTGAGGTGTCATAGGTATGATACGGCTGTGTGTTTAGGGCTGGGTGCAATAGTCGGCAGCAGAGCTTCTCCCCTCTTTATACAACTAGTTCTTTCTTTTCGGTTCTTCATGCCTATATGTAACTCCTCTCATGATCTCTTCTTGGCCTGTCCTACTTATGGTTTTTAGGTTTTCCTTCCTTTGGGAGTCTCATATTTAGTCAGTGGCTTGCTCTCCTAGTCCCATGGTATCTGTTCACTTCACAAATCTCCCTCACCTTTCTTGCACTCTGCCCTTCCCTCTGTATCTTTTGTGACACTAGAAGAGCAGGAGAGGGAAGGAGGGGTACAACATGATGAAGGTAAGAGATTGTGTCACTTGTTATCTGCTTGAGTATGGTGTAGTATATGTAGAAAAGTAGTACCCACAGAAGGAATAACATGCAGAGAACAAGCCTTTCATGTTGTCCTCTAAAAGATTCCTGCTAAGAACCCATAAGATAGAAAGGATGGCAGAAATTTTAATCAAATTCATTCTCTTCTCTCTGTAAGGAAATGGATTGGTAGCATTAAGCTTTGAGAAATACTGGATTCTCTTGAACAAGATATTCATTGTGTCTTGCTCTGAAGCCTTATCCTTCTCTTAATCTTATATTGAGTCTACTAAATATAGATAATTTTTCTGATATTCAGACATGAAGAGAGGGTAATTAGTGGTGTTTGTGTACAGCAAAAGCTGATCTGTGCAGGGAAAACGCAAACTCTGCCTCCCTAATTTCCATGACAGAGCGAGTATAAAACTAACATACCCTTTTTCCTCTCTTCTCTCCACAGAGAGAGGGCAAAGGAGAAGAAAACCAGCCTCTAGTCAAAAATGTACTCCGAGAAATTGGAAGAGTTGATCCAACACAGCAACTTGAGTATATTTAGTAGCTGGTCATGTTCATGAGCAAATGAAAATCAAAATCAGGACAATATCAGTCAAATTAACTTCAAATAATGATTTGATCCTCAAAGTGTATCTTTCTTAGCACCATTAGTTGAAGAGCATGTGTCTGACCCTGTTGCTGTTGTCATCAAAGCTCTTCTACAATGGGAATGTTAAAATCAACAAATCAGTAAGATGAAAAAGAACTGGCAACAGGAACCCCTGCTGCTCTTGAAAGCTCCAAAAAGTCCAGAGATGTTTCCCATACACAGAGTAAACTGTAACTCTCACAGAAACTGAACATCAACTTTTTCCATCTGTCTATTTATCTTGGTAAGCTAACCCAGTCCCAGCACCTCCTGGTGCTCAGTGGTGCTAGATGACTATTCTGACTCTATTAAAGCAGGGAGCGGTTGGCATGGAGTTGCATATACTGGTCTGAGATGATAAGTATCCTGCTCCTCTGTAGTATGTGTAATATTTTCCCAGTTAGCAGCAGTATGAGATTCTTATGCAGTAGCACATCCATATTTGTATAACAGAGGTAGCTCTGAGATGAGTAAATAATCCAGTAATGTATAGACAGCTCACAAGTCAGTGGATGAAGGTACATAAAGCTACCATGTACATATAAAAATGTCTTCCAGTGTGAGGGGATTCCATGTCAGGTTTATTGACCTGTGGTAGGAAATAGCCCTCTGTTGCCTTTCATCAGATGTAGGTGTTGCAGGTATGTGCTGAGGATTGGTGTTGTGCTCAAGGACAGAAATGTTAAATGCAGCCATGAGAAGCCAGGCAGAAACTCTCATTCTTGGAGTTGCCCTAGAAATGTTAGCTACATGCAAAAAGTTGCTTATAAATAACAAAGCTAATATTGCCAGCTTGCAGAGTGCTGATGCATACCCTCCAAGTAAGAAGCATTACTTGTTTGAGCTTGACAGAAAGGTACTGCCTCTGCTTGGAGGGTCACTGAAATGGTATTTCATTGCAAATACAGACATTAGAAGGAATAGATATAATTTTGAATGCATGGCATTTCCCTTATACTTCCAGTCATTATTCATCATAGTTCATGTTTTACTATGTGATGTCACTTTTCATTTGACTGTATTTTTAGGGGATTTTGAAATTACTGCTTAAAAAACTGTCTCCATTCCTTTTAGTTACAAAATGCAGATCTCACAAAATATACGACTGTGAAGACACTTCTCCAGGCTTTAAAATTCTCTTCGCATTGGTTTAGGAGGGGAATTCCCTGCAATGCTACAGCTGTGGTGGCCAGAAAGTAAAGTGCATGAGAAACTGTTACAGTGCAAGCTAAGGAAAATGCAAACAGTGAACATACAACATACTTAATAGTGTTTACGTAAACTTGTAAATGTTTTATTTTTAATCAGTTCAAGCAAGTGTTAACTCAAATACTTGTTGAGTTATGCTGATGGTAGAACAGCTGTGTGTCAGCCTCCTTGACAAATGTATAAATGCATTTGAGTGTGATATTAAAATGACAGTGGTGGTGATGGGAAGTCCCCAATCTGACATTGAATATAGATGGTGTTTCAACCCTGTCAGTCTATCAGTTAATTGATTAGTTAGAAATTCTTACATTTTTGACTTAGCTTTGAAAAGTGTAGAGATATCAAAATCAACTGTTACTTTGCTGCTTGGACTTGATTTTTTTCCACTTACGAAGAGTTCATTTTGTACAGCAATGATCTTTGATTGCCTGCAACATACTTTACACTTGTGTCAGTACATCACTGTCTCTGAAGATCACCTTTCTGTAAGCACTAGTCCTTCAGAGAGAACAGTTTTAGCCTCAGAAAGGAGAGGATAACATCTTGAGTGATCTGTATAAATAGAATTGAGGAAACTAGAGCCAGGATGCTAAAGAAGTATTAGAGAAAATCCATGGTAATGAATATATGGTAAAGAAGAACTGGGTAGATCTTGGAAGTTGTCCAAAATAGGAGCATCTTGGAGGAATAAGCCAGTGGGATATTAAAAAGACTGAAAATCAAGACCATGCATAATGGCTGGTTTAGTACCCTTGCTGTGAATTTATTTTGTTAGGACCATGGTTCAGTATAGATGGCTGAACTTTTCTGTAAACATCACTAACCCACTGCATTGTATTTCCAGTGATATGTTCTTTAAATTGCAGTCTAGTCTTATGATGGTAGCTCTGTTGCAGTGATGTGTTTTCACGTGAGGAGTTTAATTTGACCAATGTTAGAATCAGTTGGGATGTCCTACGTAACACATTTGGATGTGTTCAGTTTCAGCCAGTTGTTTCAAATTTGTAGACTTGAGCAAAGTATTTTGATACTCTTGAAAAAGACATTGCTGTGATTTTATGCATTGACCTACAGTGATAACTTTAACACAGTAAGGCTTTGGACAGAGGTAGAGGTATTTTCATTTTAACTTTCTAGGTTGAGAGTTTTTCTTAGTTTTAGAAATTTTGTCTTTTTTGTTTTGCAAAAATGTCTGTTAGGCCAATTCCAACAGGCCAAAGTTACTCCTGAATAGCTTTATTTCAGCGTTAATTAACTGTAAGTCCTTGGTTGATTCCATTTATTCAAAAATGCACTGGCACTTAGCTGATCTTTCTAGCAGCCCTAGAGCTTGGTGAGTACGTTACATACAGTACATACAGGTATGATGGATTTAGTAGATCTTCCTTCAACCGTCCTCTTTCATGAGGATACGTGGATGCATCTGTGATCCTTAAGGTCCCCATAGGCATTGACCATGAAGTCTTTCTCTCACAAAGATGATATTCTTTGGCTCTGTTGGTGCTCTGTGTTCTGTCCCCGAGGTCAGCAAGTCCCCCAAGGAGCCAACACAGAATAAGATCTTTCGATTGACCAGCAGGTGGCATTAACGGAGCAGACAGAGACGTGCTGTGGGCATTGCTAATGAAGGAATTGGCTGTACTGGCTTCCTGGAAAACTTGGCTTATTCTTATTACCTTTTTACTTGCCAGCTCATCCCCTTAGTCTGTGCCTTGGTAGCTTTTCTGACACTTTCAAATCTTGTGCAGAATGATTGCCTCTAAGTTTCTGTTGTTTACCACTCAGTATGACTTTCCTAAGTCATACGGCCTTATTTCCCATCTCTGACCATATGATTGAAATATGCTGTTGTACTAGGCTTGGATAAATTACTAGGAACAAGACTGTAGAAGAATAAACATAGTTGGAAAAGTATTTTGCGTGCTCCCAATATAAATTAGAATTTGTTCACTTCAAAAGCGCAGTGGCTGTCAGTTGGAAGAGAAGACTTTGGGTTGCAATATGATACTAATTTTAAAATGAAGGTATTCGTTTATCCAAATGGATATTCTTTTCATGTATCACAAATTATGGGTCACTTTCACCAATGACTCTTCATTCAATAGAAGGCCATCTTCCTTGTACTGTATGAAGTCCTCTGGTTGCTGAGGGAGTACCTCCTTCACGTTTCCACATCAGTGTGCTCTCTGAGGAAATTGTGCAAAGAATTCATATGCCAACCAGAATTTAGTGCAAGGGTTTCAAGTGGGAAAATACACAGATGAACCTACTGCAAAGATTGTCAATTGATTGCACACTAAAAAGCATCCAGTCTCTTCTTTCAATGAGCTTTAATAAAGGATTACATGGGAAATTATTAAGGACTAGAACAAAAATAGTTTAGACTACAGGTATGTATTTAACACCAGTAGGAAAGTTGTTAAATCCCACACTTAGCTCTTACAAAGGGTGTAATTGCCACCCATAAACTAAGTATTCCTAGAGGCACCTGATGCTGTGCAGCCAGTGTAAAACAGAGATATTTTTGCAATGTGCTCAGTCTTCCAAGCAAGTGTGATTTCTGGGCAAATGCCTTGGTCCATTGAATTTACTAGACTTTGGCAAACTGCTATTTAAGAAAAGCATCAGGGCATGGTGGAAGAGGGTGGATTTTTTTCCTGACTGAACAAATAGCAGTTCTTTGAGGCAGGCAGAGACCCATCAGTGTCAAACTAAATAAAGGGAAATTATACTTAACCAATATTTATGAACCCTTTCATCCATTGCTGGTCTTAAAGAACTATTTTTCTGACAACCATAGATGACGTGACCTGGGATGTAGAGGCTGGAGGGAATGCTTTCCCAGGGTGCTGGTTTAGCTCAGAAGCAGTGTCTGAGTCTGTTAGTAGGTACTGTCATGCTAAGAAATAACCAGCAACTGCTCAAAAGTGACAAGGCCAGAGAAGGGAAATTTAGGCAGAATTCCCAAATTATTTCAGTCTATTAAATACATGCTTTGAAAAACTCAGGATTCAGCAGTGATGTTTTACGCATGTATGGTCCTTAGCCTCTGCTGGCTAATTATGATTCTACCTATGTTGTACTTGGCAAGCAGGCAGCATTTGTTCAAGGAGGCTCTTGCCAGCTGTGCTGGTGAAAGTGCTTTTCAAAAAGATTCCAATTAAATGCTTTATTAATATTTATTATTCACTGGTTGCAATTGTTGGTAACATGCATTTGCCCAGGAGAGCTTGAATGAAATGCAGCAAGGTGTTACTTGCTGGGAAGGGGGAGAAAATGATTCTTTAGTTGTTTGTGTTCACTGTATGGTGTGTAAGTGCTGGTACAGATCCAGTGTGTGAATGGTGAGGGTCCCTGTTCGGTAAATTCCTCACCCGGGACCCAGGGCAGCGTAGCTGGCAGGCTGTGGTGAAAAGGCAGCCACTGCGTGTTTTCTTTCAGCAGCGAGAGGGGTGGGCAGCAGGACCGGCATGGCTTTAGTTCTGTCAATGTTTTACGTAAAACAAGTATTTCCAAAGGTGATTCTCAGAAACTGGAAACTGAGAGCAGGCTGGGCAATGCGTGTTCCTCCTAGTCGAGTACTGCGCCATGAGAAACAGTGGCCTCCTCTGAGACTAATGAAAAAGCTGAATTAGGCTTGGCCTTTCAGTCACAGTAATTCCCAAATGTAGTGAATTGAGTATGAAACATGAGCAGTGAAATCCACCTGGAAGCCCTCTGAACTGGACACGTACTTCAGTGAATGACAGTCAGCTTGTGTGGGGCCCTCGATGCACAGATGCAATAACATGGTGACAAGCCCAGAGGACAGATGGCTTTAAAGCATTTTCCAAATGAAAGTTTTACATTAACACAGTCTCCTTCCCTTGTCACAGTTGAGTGTACCAAGCATGGTTTTCAAACATCTGAGCTGAGTAATTTACATCTGGATTTAGACACCTCCCTTCCCATTGTTCTTCAAGAATATAGCATATATCTATATCTCTATCTCTCTACTGAAACCAAACTTCTTACCTGCAAGTGAGACCTTTTGATTTATACCAATTGTGCCACTTACACACATCAGGTTTTTTTGAACAGTCAATGCATTTGTTGCACATTTATATTAACCACAATACATTAAAAGTGATTATGTTTCTGTTGTTATGCTGATGCTAGCTGAGAGTAATTCCAGAGGAGTTAAGCTAGGATGAAGCTGTTGGAAAGACAAGAAGAACTATTGCATTTCTCTTTAGGATTGATTAGTTTTCCTGTGCATATGAGCATTTATGAATGATTGTCAGTTCTGAACCACATTTTTCTTCCCCAACATTTAAGAAAAGAACTTAATGAGATGAATTATCTGCAAGGTGCTCAAAGCTTGTATCTTAAGGCAGAATAGGCTGTCACTTAGTAAAAAAAAAAAGTCATCATTTCTTGAGGATGGTTCAGGTTTATCCCCTTTTTTGTATTAAACTTCATTATGCTTCACATTTTGTTCATGAGTTCTTTTATAAATAAGATTCCTAGCTGGGAGTGTTGCTTGTGCTGCTCCATACTGATAAGCAAACCATCTTGACACTGCAGATTAAACTAGCTCCACAGTTGGTGTACATTGATATCTCCTTACTTAGTCCTGTCGGTATTAATTGATAGAACTTATTTATGTGCATGAAGATATTTTTTGTATGACTAAAACTCAGTGATATTGGTGCATTCAAAATATTGGTATTCATTTACAGGAACAAATTTGACTAATAAAATTTTAATAAATTTAAATAACTTTTAGAATGTCTGAGCACATTATATGAATATATAATGAAATACTCTCTTAAACAAATTCACTTCATGTTTAGACTAAAATAAAAGTAGTAGTGTTGGACTTGCCAAAGCTTGATGAAGTGATTCCATTTCAGACATTTAGGGCTCAATTCTGCTTGTGACAGTTGAGGAGCCACTACAGAGTGTGTTACCAATTTTGTTTATTGAACTGACAGAAGTTGGCACGATAGGGGAAGTGAGTTGGTAGTAAGTTATCTGAAAGTTAAAGCACTTTTAAATTTTTGTTCCCAGAAAATATCTGGGTCAGAATATTTTCAGGGTCAGAGGGAAAATGAGACAATGTGCAAGGCCATGTGCCTGGCACGGAAGACATGCCCTGCCATGGTTCGAGGGTTGGAGGAACACAGCCCAACCCAGCCAGTAACAAGGCGGACTTTCCACCACAGGAAGTCTTGCCTTCCAGGCAAGCTCTTACCAGATGCTTTATAAAGTAGATTTGCAACTCTTGTCATGCATCAGGGCATGGTGTGTGAGTCTGCATTTGGCCCTTTGTCTTGACACAACATCTGAGAGTGCTGGAATAGAAATGAGAACGTAATTTGCCAAGATGGCACATGTTTTCATTAATATGTAATCTTGCATCTTATAATAGGATAGATAGCAGTTTCAGGATTGAACCTCATATACAGTGGGTAGGCGCAGTAAAAATTTAATTTTTTTTCATTATCTGGAATGGTAAACCCATCTGCCAGATACAGAGTGGTGCTGAACACTGCTTGCTCCATTTTTCTGTGAGGAAACTAATTAAAAGATTATAGCTTCTGTGTTTAATAGTAGTTCAAAATATATTGGTGGCACTGCTTGCCATTCAAATTTCATCATGTTGCAAGCAGCAAAGGGAAATCATGCTGACACTTCCCTCTCTTTGGGATTCAGTTAATTTCATTTGCTTCTAATCTGATCTCCCAGGATATCAAATGAGTGCTTCTGTTTGCTAATGAATGATCAGTTTTATTTAACATGGGCCACTGCTGGATATTGGGTTTCACGTTATGCAAGGCCCTTCTGGCAGTGTCCCAGAGAACTCATGTTTGAAGTCCAAAGGAGAATTGACTTCTTCAGTTCTCTATAAGAGGAACAGTTTTGGCATACTTCAGTGGTTGAATTGACAGGTCATTGATTATTTATTTATTGATTATTATTTGTTTGTAAACAAAGTCCTCTTAAGGGTGCTGAGAGATGCTTACTGTTAACAGCATCCCATGCTGTCCAGCTGGAGTGGGAGTTTCCACCCACAGCAAACTTAGGTTGGTCTCTTTAAAACCAGCACCCTGGTATCTGGGATCCCATGTTTTCTTCTTGCTGTTAAGTGAGACTTTGATTTGATTTGCACTGTATTGCAGTTCTATCAAAAATTTGCTCTGTCCCAAAAACATGAGAATTAAACTTGTCATCTTCAAAAAAGAATTTTGCTTTAATAATAATGCTCAGCTGTGGTTCAGAACTACAAATGAAGGAAGGGGCTGCATCTCTCAGATCTACCATCCTGACTTTTAAGCTACAGTTTCCCTATGTAGTTTTAAGCTCCTTCTCCCCTTGTGAGTGATGTTACTGGAAGAGAGGAGGGAGCTGCAGCTGGCAGAAACCTGAATATGTGAGCCCATCTGATCAGTGGTCTTCACCAATTTCAGATAGTCTAAGTAAACTGTTCAAGAAACTAGGTCCAAGACCTCCAAAAGCCAGGCAGACTGTATTAGGAATGGTAATCTAGCACTGAACATGCTTCCACAAGAATCTTCTTCCGTAAAGAGGATTTAATTGCAGTCCCAATGAACGCTAGCCCCAGCAGATATCAAACTGTGCCCATGAAGTATCGACAATAAAAAGTTTTATTTTCTGTGTCGTCTTGTTAACTCCCCATCAGTGAAGGCCAACTGATGGCCTCATGGAGTTACATGTGTGTTACACGTTGAGTGCTATCTATTTGCAGGAACTGTGAAGTAGAGAAGTTAATATTTCATTTTAAATTTCTAAGTGCAGGTATTTAACTGCACATTGCATCCTGGATAGCAAACAAGCCATCTGTCATGAACTGCACTTTTTAGCAAATAATTGTAAAATGTAGGAGGTCCAATACTTTAAAATTGTCCATATCTTGTTGACTTGTGTGACAAGTGAGAGTTAGATCTCCACTGTTCTTTCAGTGCTGTATTCTTCACTGCAGTAATTAATCCTTCTTCCATTCAAATGTGTGTTCCTACATTTTATAAGTTTTCACTTTTTCCTCTACTTACATAGGAAAGTAATTTATTAGCATTAACAAGGTGGAAGCAAAGACTTCAGAAATCTGCTTTTGAAATGAAGTACTAATAAATTACCTTCTTTTTCTAATTGTGTAAGAAAAGGTTTCAAATTTTCAGAATTATTTCTGCTTTATCTGGCCCTTGCAGGAAGAAATTACTATTGTCCAGGAACTTCACCAGCTGCACTTTTATAACATGGGTGAGGTGGTTGGGGAACCCGGTGTAACTAAAATGTGAATAATACCTGTGGCTTTGTGTATTAGGTATGATATAATTTCATTCCAGTAAGAAAAATATCTTTATTTCTGCATTTTCTCCTGCTTGATAATAAAAACATCATGAACTGCCCCTTTGGGCATTAGCCCCTAGCTTCAGTTCCTTCTTTTGAAGATCACTATAGAAATGTTCTTTGCAATGTTAGTCCCATCCTTCTGGGGGCAGTTAATGTCGCTTGAAAACAAGAGGACTGTCTTAGGGTAAGTTGGAGAGCAACTGGTTGCAAACCTCTTGCAGATTGTGTTCAGAAAGAATGGTTTTATATTGATCCATTTGCCATGGCACATATACCTTTCTAAATGAGAGCAGTTTTATTGATAATAAAGGCATTATTTAAGCAAAATTGTCAATATTTTAGGAACCCATGACAACTGATCCCAGTAAAACTAGAAGTTAAATTGGATTCAGAAGAGAGGTCACACATAATGAGCCACTGATACTGGATTCTTTAGTTTTATTTTTTGATCCAGCTCTCTGGTCACTTGAGACAATTCATTCTTCCGGTGAGTTCCTTCCAGAAAGGATTCCCCAGAAACCTCAGAATTTTGCTCTTTCTCTGTACTGTTAAAGTTCTTCTTTCTCTGTTATTACAATCTCTTTTTGGCTGAGATCCTCTTTGATTCCTCCCAAAGGATCCTTTTAAGAAAGGAAATGCAAGAGCAAAGCTGCTTATTAAAGATGTTCACAAAGAGAATTGCTCTAGTAATTCTTCCAAAAAAATTTTTTAAGATTATATGAAATGCAGATTTTCATCTTTTCAGCCAAGGAACTTGAGAGCTTGTTAATGAGGTCAGAAGTAGTGCAGCTGTTGCTAAAATGTGTTTTGTTTTCAAACCTGTACACTGATTTATGGCAAAGCTTAGATGAGGCTTTGTGTGAAGGTTTAATAAGAACTTGGAAAACTGTGTTTAGTAAGCTGAAGGGCATAAGACAGTCTTTCCTAGGCAATCTCAAAAGAATCTTACCTTCTTTTTTATCTTGTTTGTGTGTTTGTGAATGCCCTGAGGTGAAGATGAAGAGTTACTCCAATAGCAGACTTCACATCAAGCACTGTACTGGAAATGATATAATACTGTGGTCTTCTGGGAAAATGTGGTGGGTGTCAGGTAGGGATGGAGAATGTGAACAGATGAGCAAATGTCAATTACCCCTTTTGCTACACAGAGTGTGTTTTTTGAATGGTGTTTCCTAAACTGACTTTTTTACTTATTGTTTAATGTGAAATAAAGCATAAAGAAGAGATGACAGAATATAAATAGCTTTAACATTGTATGTAAAAGACTGTGGGTAGGACTCCACAGATCTGCTTCGAATACATCTCTGAGCAAGATGCAACAAACAGGCAGAGACAAAACAGAGGCTTTGGGTGTTGGAAATCAGAATTGTTCAATGACTGTCCAGAGCTGCAGGTTTGATCTTTCATTGCACACTTCTCTGTCCCAATATTAGTTCAGTCATCTCTCTCCATCTGTAACCACCTATTTGAGCAGTGAGTTCAGGAGCAAATCAAAGCTGCTGGTGGAAATAAGTCTGAAAACTGTTTTTTTTACTCATAGACAGTTTCCCTCCTAGTTGAAAGGAGCCTTAATGATAACTATTGCAGCCCTGTGGATCTACTTCACTTACAGGCAGAATGGGCCTGTGATACTTAGAGACACTGGGTGGACTATATGTCAGGTTTTTTCTTTTGCTTGGAGCTGTCTGTGTGGAACTTGATCACGTTGTTCACTTACAGTATGTCTTTTTGCAGTGAAGTGTCTGGGATTAAATAACAGTCTGATCTGGGACAGCTAATGCTTATCTCCTGCTTTACAGTGGAGGAGAAAGGGTTGAGGAATCGGAGAATAACCAGATTGCCAAGAGAGTGGACAGCACCTGCTCTCAGTTGTGCCCTTGCTTTAGGAAGAGAAGCTGGACTGAATGTAACAGGATGAGGTGAGCAATGGCCATTTGAACCACTCCAGCTATAGCTGAAACTAACTTTGTTTGGGCTTCTTTTTTCCAGCTAAAATCCCAACAAAGTTTTGCTTACACCTGTCAAGGTGCACGTTCCTTTCTGCCATGTAGTACTTATTACCAGTGTTAATGTAGTGACTCAGTGATAACATGAGCAGTGGGAGAAGAGGTCCTTGTGTGATGAAAACAAGGATGTGAGTGGGTGTGTCTGCCAGGCAGTAGTATTTGCAGCTAGTGTGGTGGTGCCAAGCTAGTCAGCTGGAAAACAGCTGAGAGCTGGTCAGAACCGCCCAAGCATTGACATGAGCACTGGCTGAAGCCCATATATGTGGCTATGCTATAGACAAGTTCAGATATGCCTATATAAGGTGTGAACATGCCTTGGATTGCACAGCAGATCAGTCAGTGTTTGGATCAAATGCCTACCTTCTTTCCTGGTTCTGCTTTTGTCTTGCTTTGCTCGTCTAAGAATTCAGAAAATGCCTCCAAGGTATGCTCCCCGGCATAGGCCACCTCCTGAAAAGAGTTTTAAGTTGTTGAAATCTGTACACAAAATGCTGGAAATAACAGCGTAATCAGCTGGAGGATTTCAGTTCTTTAGGCTGATCAATATAGACTTTTGTGCTCAGTTTAGAAAGCAAGGGCAGAGACACAGCATGTTCAAATGTCATCTGAAATGCAAATGTAAAGAATACATAGATGTATAGCCCTAAGAAGAAAAGTATTTGTATTAAAAAAAAACCAGCAACCCATAACTGTTATTGTATAATACCAGTCTGGGATCCTGCCAACTACTGACATCATCAGTGTCTTTTTGTGTTTGACAATAAACGTTTGCAAGATATTTTGAAGAGTATAGTCTTCCAAGTGTCCATATTCAAAGCTGTCCAAAGATTTTGATGGAAATCCAAATTCTGAAAAAGTTTTTAAATACACAGTCCAGAAGTACCAGCTGTTGCACAGCTTAAAAGAACAGGAGGAAAATGAGCAGTGACATTAATTTTCTTCTAGTTCGCCTTAAGGTGGGGATTTACTGAGGATTTTCTTCTGAGGAAGTTTAATGGAAGAAGCACTTTCAGTTTAGAGCTTTAAAATTCTCTGAGTAGGTCTAGGCACCATACTGTATTTTAAAGATCACCTACCCCCCACAAATACCTTTGCTCTCTGGAAGTATAAAAGGATTTTGCACAAGTCTTTTAACAAAAAGTTGTAGAAGCTTGTATGTATGACATTGGGAATTGTCTGGTGTTACCTGTTACTCCCACTGAGACCAATAATGCTGTGTTACTTTACACTAGTTCCTCTTATGCCTGATTTGAGTTCAAAGGACTGTAAACAAAACACCTCCATTCTCTGCTGAATTCACTAGAAGTATACACAAGTTTGATATTTCCATTCAGTACGGTATTCTTTTGTAATAAAATTGTAGGAGCCTTGAAGTTATTTTTTTTATGTTTGCAAGCTTAAGTTTCTTGAGACATTATTTGATACCTCCAGAGGCAATTAATATTCTCAGATTAGTCTTGATTTTTATAGATTCTGATGGCTTCAGACTCTTCAGAGCCTGAAGAACTGTAAAGCCAGAGCAGCGGCTGATCCCTGCACTGGTTACTGAGGACATGTGTCAATGCTTATAACTACAGTAATCGGTGCATAAGAGTGTGTAAATGTTATTTTTCACACTTAATCCATAAAAACAAATAGAATCATGTGAAACCATTCTGAAAGACTGCAAGTTTTTCTCTTAAATTTTGAGTGGATGACGCAGTGGATGAGTTGTTCATCAGCTTCACAGATGGAGCTCAGATGATGCCTGGTCATTCCCTCTTCCACATAATTCATCTGATTCACTCTTGTTCCTTCAGCTCTGGCTATAACTGTTCCCCAACACAGAAACATTTGGTGCTCTGGAAAACTGGGCACGTGCTTAAATGTCCAACTATAGATCTAGGTCTCTTAGCTCATCCCATTCCACTTAACTCCAGTTAACCTGAAGTGGCTCTTGATTTAAAAATGTTGTCATGTATCTAGTTTTGCATCCACTGAAAGTAAGAGGATGACTTGCCATTAACTTCAGGAAAAGCTGAACCTGTTCTTAAACAGACTAAAGAGTGACGGTCCACTGGGAAGAAGACAGTTCGTAGCCCGGAGACCTAGCAGATACTTCTGTTCAGAGGAGGGTAGTATCTAATGTGATCTCATCAGGTGAGAGTGCTTGGAAGGGACCGCATAGTAATGCATTCTGCCCATGGCTTTGCCTTTAAGGAAGTGTTAAGGGTGTCTCTGGTGGCCAGAGAACATAACCCACTTCCAGAAAACAGCTTTGGGTCATGTTATGTTAACCACATTTCCCTTGGTTTATCCAGGAGCAGGTTGAGACTTCTTTACATGCATTTTGATGTGCTTTCTAGAGTGTCCTTTATATGCATTTTTATATGCTTTCTAGAGTCTTGTGATAGTTATTTCATCTTTAGAGTTCCTACTGCTTCTGTGCTAGCATTCAATTCATCCTTAGTCCTTAAACAATGCGAAGGATCAGTAAAGGTAACTGGAAAGCTCATGTGTTAGACTCAAACACTAGCAAAATACTGAAGGCTAGAAAAGATGTCACTGTGAAATCAAGGTTGCATCAGGTGTTGTTGGACTGTATATATTTCCTGTTCCTCTCTTTCTTTGTTGTGAACATACTAGTTTCTCTTTGGCTTCAAGACCCTTATCACACTTTTCATGGCCAGAATAAGGGAGTAGGGATCATAATTTTGGGGCAGTGCCTATACAGTGAAAAACATAGTAGACACTCTGAGCCTTGGCACGTTGTGATACTACATTTTTGTCCTGTGCTCTGACTTTGGTTAACTTCTAGCAAAGGACACGTATATGTGGGATAATTCCCAATGTAACTGCTGGTTGGGTATGAAATGACTGAGAGCTCTTTCAGTGACTGTGTATTAATGGCTTGAGTGTGTATTGGATCATTTATGGTGGTCTGTAGCGAGTAAAGATGTCTGCAGCCAGCTGTTCATGTAGTGCCATGAGAAAGAAGGCCAGAACACTTGGGTCTGCAAGACTGCAGACACCTGCAGGACATCTGCACTGCTAGTCAAGTACAAGTTAAAATCTCTGAAGTTGAGGAAACTAGTATAAAAAACATGATGCACAAGAAAGAACTTGAGATTTCAAATACTCTTTAATTTCAGGGTATTTGTAAGTATGAAATAATCCCTTAATAGTTAATGAAAGTTGTTGTATTTTAACAAACTGACATTTATTATGAGCATTTAATGGGTTTCTGCTTTTTCTGCATAAAGACTAAACATGGTGTGAGTGTGAAGGACTGCAGTTCAATTCATCAGAAGCTGTGCATGCACATCTGAGAGGAAAATCTCTCCCTAAAAGATTAAATGAGGGCATGGGCAAATGTCTTAGAATTTAATTTAAGTTTGGGATTAAGAAGAAAAATGAAAAGCTTAGTAATGTCTCAATTATAGCGGTATCTTAGAATTTAATTATTTTTTTGCTTCAGAGGAATTTTCTTTTTAATTAGATTATCTACATAGATGGAGGAATGTAACTATTTAATATTTTTCTTTGCCTCATCTTTCAGCAGCATTTTCTGATTATTGTGTAACATAGTTGATGCATTAGGTAGCACATTCTAAAGATCATTGGTCTTGACAACAAATACTTATTCCCAGTTGAGGCTGGGATACTGGAATGAAGTAAAATTACTGGCATAAGTGTATAGAAGAACGTTTTGGGCTTTGGGTTTTGTGAAAATGTGGAGAATATAACAAAAGTAATACCAGCATTTTAGATGCTATAGTCATATCTGCTCCAGAAACAACTGGCACAGGGTAGTTGGGTGACTGCACATATCTTGTCATGGTTTGAAATGAAAAGGCACTGCAGTGGTTAGGTGATACCTGTAAGTTCACTCTGAGTTGAGACTGTTGCTAGAACCCAAAAGGCAGATTGGAGGTTGTCAAACAGCAGAACATAAGGCTGTAATCACATGTAGGTCCGAGTGGTGGACCAAATGATACATGGGCCCTTGCCACAGCCTCACACATAGAGGAGAAACCCTTCTATCACCTCCTAATTCAGGTTCTTAGAGCAATGAATCCAATGTTGAGTAGGTAAGGACCAAAGCTTTCTTGCTTAAAGGACTCCTTTCTCACCGACATGCATGCATGTGCACACACACACACATATTCTCCCCTCAGTATACAGCTGTGTCTCCACATTGCCCCCTGACAGCTTCTCACCTGGTAATCTGGTCCAGCAGGAAAGAGTCTGAAGAATGGATAGCGATCTAATCCAACAGACAGGATGTCATTTGCTGTGACATCTATCTTCGCAATGATTATGTCTTTGCGACTTTCATATTGCTCTCCTAGCTTGTCCCAGAGCGGCAGGAGTTTTTGGCAGTTATAGGACCAAGGGGCATCTGCAAATTAAAAAATAAAAGTAGAAGGATACAGTCTGGCAGAATAGCATGTGCTGGTGCAATCACCGAGACCCATTTAGCCCTTAAAGTTAGTAGGGTTTTGGATTTCAGTTGTAGTAACTCTCTACTTGAAACCGTTCACCCTTCATGAATTTAACGAATTTTCTTGTAGTGATAACTAGCTATTCACTAATGCATTTCTGATAGCAGTGCTCCTTTAGCTCTGTTCAGCCATTTATGAGTATAACAAACATAACACTTGCCATATGACTTTGGAAAGGTGTGCCAGATAACCAATGCAACCCAAGTGAGTGTTGCATCATTCCCATGGTGAAATACTTGCCAGAAGCACAAAATGCTTTCTGCATACTAAAATTAACTGTGTTCATAAGCTATGCTATAGCTGCACTAAAAGGAGGAGTTTGAGGTATAGTGGTGTTTTGACTCTGAGCACTGCGCTCGTGCAGGTTAGCAAAAAGGCAAACTGCTGAGAATCTAGTACCCCCTTAAATAGCATACAACACAATCACAATCCTTCAGTCATGTTAACAATGCTCATACTCAGTTTAGATAGAATTAAAATTTCTGGGCACTTTCCTGAATACACTACATCCCATTTGCCAGCCTTTAATTTCCGGAGGATTTGGCTCAGTTCCTGCTTAGATCAGTTTGTTCATGATACTGAAATGTAAAAATCACTTGTGTGAATGAAATGGCTGCAGACAACAAGGAGGATTGCAGGAACATACTACCTTTAAGAATTTCTGGAATTTAGGGCAGTACAACTGGTTGTCTATATGTTAATGCTGCATGTTTGCTCTACTGAAGTAACTAAGGCACAAACTAATCCCTGCTGGCTGGTACAGGGATAGGGCAGTGGTTTCTTGCTGGAAAGGGTCAAACAGGAAAGCCGCTTCCCTTGCAGACAGAGGAGGAAAAAAGGAGTTACAATTTGCTAAACCACAACTCCTCTCTGGGATTTAATCCTAGAGCATTATAACCAGACAACCTCACTTAACTCTCCCTCTGTCCCTGGAAGACAGCCTGACTTGTGCTGTACAGCATGCTGTAATGTTCCATTGTACAACATGACATTCTAGTGCCTTTTTTGTATTTCAGCACTGGGATTTGATATGGCCTTGACAAATATTTACTTAAGGGATCCAGTGTTATTCAGTGCAACCCTAAGTCAGCAAAGGTATCACAATGTTTCCATAGATAAGACACAAATATTTTGTCAGTGTTTTCATCAGACAATAAAAATTCATTAAGCTCAGCTTCTGCAAAGTGCAAAGATTAGCTTGGTATGTAAGCGTGAGCTTTTGTTTTCATTTCCAATTGATCACGTTAAAGCAACTTAAAATCTGAATACAACAATAACACTTACAAAACATAACAAACACAGTCATGGTCTTATTGAAGACAATCCTGTTGAAATTCTTCCCAACAAGCACTTTGACAGGCATCTTGTCCCAGTCCTCTGGAATTTCTTCACTAGAGAGATGTAGCTAAGCAGAAACAGAAACACTGCTGTGAAAGTGCAGGGAGCACTGAGAAACTGTACTCCAGCACAAGTTAATGTGAGACTGAGATGTTTCTCTACCTAATTTGCACTGTTACTGTATGTTGTTTTTTTTTTAACTTCTACATCCTAGCCAGCCTTTATGTGCTATCTCCTTCTTTCCCTTCAGCAGGGAGCTGGGGTCTTGCACCCCTGCATAGTTGGTAGTAGGAATTACTTGTCCCTCTTCTTCCATACAGACTCCATAGTAGATTGTCTGAAAATTACTCTTTGGAACATGTTTGCATTTACTGTCCTGAATTCTCGTTGCCCAATGTTCAGAAGCTAGACTACTGAAAAGCTTACCTATTGGTGGCATCTCAAAAGTGATGTAAAACACAGAAGAAAGTGTGCATTGCTGCTTAAATCTCTGCCTTCACCACCAATCACAGTCCCCACATGACTCCTACAGTTTACAGTATATTGGCAATTTCTCTTCATTTTCACCACAGCACAGTAGTAGAAAGGCACTCATTCCCCATGGAAGCTATTCCCTGGTGGAAGTGTGCCACTCAAGCAGATCTTGGTGGAGATGTCTCCTCGTCTCCACCTCTTCTGTCCTTCTGCTCCAGCCCCCCCGCCCTGCCCCAGAAATCAGCATCTAGTACTCAACTCTCTTAAATTCTGCCTGCTGTCAGACTGACTACTTCATCTTTTCTCCTTGTGATGGAAACAAAAGTAAATCACTCTGAAGAGCATTGAATAAGGAAAACATTTTAACATATTTGTCACATGAGTGTGGAGGATGATGCCTCATTATGACAACAAATACTGTATTTACCATTGGGAATGATACCCCCTGTGAAAATTCACTCTGCCAAACTTGCTGACAACAAATACCAAATCTTACTCCACTCTGAAACTGTCAATTTCCTATTTACCAGACTTCTCTAACCTCAAAATCCATTGCAGTAATTGTTTCCATCTTTCACAACTAAGGGAATGAAATATCTCCATTATAGTGTTGGAAAGATTGAGACCTAGGGAGTTTTTAAACCACTAAAATACATCTGTTGAAATCAAGTAAAATATTGGGCCGTTAATGATTTATCCAGTTTTTACCTAAGAGAACTCTGTAGTCCACCTCAGCTGTTAAATAGAGAGGAATGGTCTGTCAACAACTGTAGATGAATGCATTAGAGTGAGAGTAAATTAATAAAACTGGCGATCAGAACAGTGCACTGTTCTGCTTAAAAAAAGGGATGTTTTGCAAATTAATTTGTGTTCTAGCTGGTGTAGTAGAGGGGTGTCTCACTAGTAATGAACATACCTTCGCTTTTCCATTTAGGTAGCTCTGGCAAAATTCTTTTAAGTTCTCCACGGTCACCTCGTCTGCCGGCATTTTGTACTTTGCATTGCTTGTCAGATTTAGGATTCTCACAGCAGGAACGTCAACTTCCCTGATGCGAAAATACTCAAAAACTCGTCCATTCCTTGTTTCATTAGTATCCACCAAGACAAACATTATCTGGTAAGAGAGTCATGCATCTGGTTGAGCCTTCCAGCTTTGGTTTAACTGTTTTAGAGAAATGGACTACAGAGCTTGGCAGTGGGTTAGGACCTAACCTTAAATGTAGAACCATCTTTTGGTCTCAGTCCAACAACCAGCAGCTCTGTGAACTTTATCATACCTTGATACTAGTTAATAATAAATGCTAAAGCAGACAAATGGAATGGAGCTTTTTCCTCTGTCCTTTCACAGTGGTTTGCTGTTACCTATTTTATTAACACTTCTGAATTACCCCCAAAGCTCTTACTGCTTTTCCTAATAAAGCTTAACAGGACAAAAGACCTGAAACACCTGTAATCCGCATGTCTTTACCAATATTAATGTGTGATATTTTATTACAAGATGAGTTATCATTCTTCAATCTCATGTACTTGGAGTGGCAGTAGCACCACAGTGACTGACAATGGAAAACTGAAATATTTCTGTGTATGACAGCCTATCCCTGGTTATATACATGCAAACATGTGTGCTGCAAGCAAGGTTATGCAGGTGCCTTGCAATATTTCTCAGGTCTTGTGGCTGGCTCCAGCTCTTGGTTCAGACAACACCGTGAAATCCTCATGGCATTTTCTGGTGGTGGCAGAAATTGTCAGAACCTTGCTAAAATTATCTTTGGTTGGAAGTTGCTACTAGAAAGTCATATTTATAAAATTAGAAACAGGTTTATTGGGAGCAGCTGGAATTAGTAGTATTGGTTTGTTTTAAAGAATAATTTTCAAGTGAAGTTTATTTTTCATCTTGCATCAGTAATAAATTCAAAGACTAGTTACTGAAACTGTTTTTAAATGGTTTGGTAGACTTGGAAGATGGACTGACACTAGTGTACTTTTACCAGTAATGATGGTGAGAGTTTTTCCGTTGATCTTTTGGCATTCATATTTGCAAAGCAGGATTCAGCATGACAAACCTTTCCTCTAAATTCTGCAGCAGCAGACTTGTAGTTCTCATAAATCGCATTGAATGTCTCAGAGTTCGTTGGGGTGAACAGCAGGATGTGATTTTCAACAGGGACATCAAAAATCTTCACAGATGTCTGGGAAACAAAAGACTCAACACCTGTTCCACTCTTTGTAGGCAGAACAGTGAATCAGAGGCTCAGTATCAGTAACATTCAGTTCTGCTATTGCAAATTTTACTATTAAGACTTAGTTCCCAATCATTTCCATAATAGTTTTGTTTTGTTTTTTCCATAGTTTTAAAGAAGATAGTGGGAAGAATCGGCAGCTGCTGAGTGTTTTCTCTGGTTCAGGAAAAACCTCGTCATTATTCATAGGTGTTTTTTTTTTTTACATTCAGAAGGGACTGTTACGATATTCTAGTCTGACCTCCTGTATAACACACACTGAAGAATTAATGCTAAAGATGTGCTGAAAGTAAAAGGTGGTGTTGCCCAGGAAGGCCCAACTGCAGCAGCTGCAGGAGCTAGACCTGGTTGGGGTACTTCCTTCACTCCTGGCTGGCATCAGCAGCTTACAGAGCTGCCCTTTTATTCATGCCACCCCATGATCAGAGGCAATGGGGTGTCCCCCAGGCAAGCAGGTGTTTCCATGTCTTTCCCTTCCTTCCTGCACTACCAACAGTTACTGCTGGTTTCTTTCTTCCTCATCTTGGCCCAGAGGACCCAGTTGCTTCGTGGGAGTGGAAGAGTTGGAGCCAGGATAGGGACTGACCTTCCAACCTCCCACCCCACCTGGTTGTTGCAGAAGCAGCCCAGGCCTTTGTGTTGGCTCCACAAGAGGGAGGCGTCGCACGTTCAGGCAAGTTCACTGTTTGGTCAGTGGTTCCCCACCTCCTCTAAGAAAAAACACCTTGACAGAGGGAAGTATCCTCTGGCCTGGATTAGATCAAGAGCTGCCTGTTCGGTTCTGCTGATGTTTCTAAATGTGTTTAGGACTGGCCTAGTCAAACAAGCAAACAATTATCAAATGCTAAGGAGCAGAATAGCTCCCTATGTCTTTTTCTGCATGGGTTACTCTTTCCTGTCTTTCTCCTATGGCTTTTGTTAATACAGCAAAATACGCATACCTCAAGATTATATTCTGTGACCAAATCCAAGGTGAAGGTTTTGATTAGCCTCGTTAGATCCAGTTTGTTCTGTCTGCCATTTTCAAGCACTTCATTATGCACAGGTTTTCCCTTGGAGAAATGGTGAAGTGTTTGAGGTTGTTGACCTTATCAACTATAGGAGCAAAGAGACTGTCTTTACTCTAAAATGTTGTTCTCAGCTTTGCTGTTTTATGATCCTCAATAACTGAAATTCCATTACTTGTAAAATAAATGTCATAACTAGATTACAGAACAAGATTGTAGCTAAAATTCAAGGTACAGCTGACAGTTTTAATTTGCTCAGTAATTTTAACATACTGAAAGATATTGTCTATGTCTATACCCACTATCTGTGACATACGCTCACTCAGGATGTCCTTGATCTGACTACTTCATAGCCTAAATGTTGGTGCTACTTCTGTGTAGTTTTGTTCTTTTTGTTGCCCACTTCTGTTGTGGATTGGAAGAAAAGGTGATTCCTGGCCAAAAGCAACACAAAGGCAAAGAGGTAAACATCTGCAAAACTCACTGAACCTGGCAGCGCATGTTGATTAGAACATGGGTTGGAAAATAAAGCCATTTTATTCAGTTCCTTAAATATAATTTGGGAGCCTGAATGTAGGCAGCCAGACTGAAAACATTAGTTGTCCAAAGGTTGCTGTTTGCCTCCTGCTTGTCTCTCTTGTCTGTAAATGCAATATTTTTTGTGTTAAGCTGAATTTCAGCTAGGAAATTATTTAACCTGAAAAATTCCCAAACTACCTTTCTGTAGCGCACAGCTGCCATGGCAGCTCACTGCAGCTTGCCTGCTAGGCTTGCACACGTACCTTCTTAAACACAACAAGAGTGTTCTTTTGGATGCCGTAGTTAGCACAGACGTCCTCGCGGGCTGTCATCCCAAAAGGCATCTCTGGCACATCTCTTGCCGTTTCACAGAAAACATCCACTCTGTAATTGTGAAGTTCCTAGTCCCAGAAAGAGTATTTATTAAGACTGTGTCCTGCATCGTGCTAGGATGTGTAGGATGAGAACTACAGGTGAGGCAGGCCCCTAAAGGTTCGTGAGGTAGAGAAGAGACTGTAATTGTAAAGCAGGTATAGCTTGCTGTGATTATCTCTAAGGGGAGATCTTTACATTAGCGGAGATCCTAGGAGTGCTGTGACACTAGCGCGTTCATGTTTTCAGCTAGTGTCAGCTGGGCTGGGCCAATATGGATGGTGCGTGGTCCCCTATGTGCTTCCTGCGCTAACCTCATCTGCTCTGCATTCCCCTGGCATTTCCACACTCTGCTAAGACTTCTGCAGATGGGAAAGAATCATGCCAACAGCTGCTCCCCTGCTGCAGCTCGTCTGCACAGCCAGCAGGATGTGATGGATTGGAGAGGAGGGCTCTCTTCTTGCAAGAGGACCTGACTGTTGTGTTTGGTGCTTTGACTGAGTGCTCTTCAAGGCAGGGACCTTGACTTCTACATCTGTCAAATAGTCACTATGCTGTCCACCCTCAAACTAATAGTAAATAAGCATGATGAAAGGCAACAGCGCTTCCAGATTTGATTTAATTAGACAGTTATTTCATGATAGATGAATAGTAATTTATATGCTGAGACCTCCCAACACATCCTGGCACTCATGTTTGTAAGCAGTCTGTGACTAATAGAAGGCCAAATACAGCTCTTTGTTTACTTGGACACTGTTTTGTTGGCTTCCACCCATTAAATTTCTGATATGCCCTAGCTCATGCTCAGCTACTGTCATTTCAGACCCTGAGTGAAATCAGAGTCCAGTCAAATACATCTGCAGGTAATATCTGCTATCAGCCTGACTCAGGGAAGTCTCCAGCATCACTGCGATAGCAAGGGCTTCTCAATATGGCTCAGCGCTGGAAAACTGCCTTCCTTCGTAAACGGCTGCAAACAGATTACTGCAAAGCAAGATTCTGGGCACTCTGAGCATTTTCACAGTTTGTCCTATTATGCTGTATGTGTTCACCAGCTCTGTTACTATGGGGCATTTTGGTAATGAATCCTGTTTTCCACATCCATAAAACTTGGACTATCCACGGTAGCCAGCACATTTGGGACCTTATCAGTTCAGCTATGAGTACAGGCACTAGGCAGAGAGACATCAGAATAAAAGTCTCTAGTGAGAGAAAATCCTTGATTGACTGTTTCAGATATTAAAGATTTCAAGGACACATTGAAAAAGCAGGGAAAAAATATTCCTATTTTACTGACTTCTGACTGCATGACAGCTAAAATGTATTTTGCACTGTTTGACTATTGTTCTTTATCATTCAGCCCCAAATCTTAAGGACCTTATTCTGCTCTGGAAACTAGTAGGAATTTGCTTGAGAAAGGACTACATGAGTTGGATCATATACTGTGTAATATTTTATGACTTCCTATCCATGCAGATTTCTTAGCTTGCAGGAGCTAAAAACCAGTCAGTGATATTCATGGAGCTGTGCTCTGCCCCCCCCGAGTTTCACTGAAGTTGTTTAAATCATCAAAAGGAAACATGATGAAAATGCACTGCAGTATATCAGACAATATTTACTGCTTTTTTTATGGACTTAAACAGGAAAGGAACATTCCTTCACCAGAACAGCCTGCAACTATTCATGTCTATGATTTTATACCGTGTTTGAATAGAAATGCAGTGATCAGGTAACCCTAGATTTTTAGATCAGTTACAACTCTGGGCAAGGCTAACAACTCTTTCCATTTGGAGACTCCAGTAGCAGTATAGCCCACATCAGCAATGGGTTAAGTCTCTCCAAAGAAAAGGATGGAGTTAAGTAAGGATAGGTAGGTCAGTAGTTCTGCTTTCTTTCCACCAGCCACCAAATTTGGGATTGTTTGGCAGAAGTCCTTTCTCTGAGGATACAGGAAAGTCTGCTGTGAACAGGGCTGTGCAAACACTGCTGTAGCATCATGCTCTCAGAAGCTGCTCTCGGAGTGGTAGGTCTCTGTGCCCGGGTACCTGTTCAGGAAAAGTGCTGTGGTGTGAGATGTTCTTACCGACCTGGGCTGCTTATCTAGAAGTGTGAAAATGTAGATAGAAACAAATTTTTAGAAAATGCAGGGAAAACTGAGGGCCTGTTTTTTCAGGCAGGTTCTAGGTCTTTTGGATGTATGGGATTTTGTGGTGATGGCAAGTGATAAATCCCAAAGTCAGAACAGAACCAACCTCTTGAGTTTTCCGGTGAATTACCTTAAAAAAGCCAATCACTGCCAAGTCATCAGCATGTATGATGGCTTCGGCCTGATCAGTAGAGTTGATTAAAACAGTGCTTGGTCCTGTTCTTCTTTTCACCCATGTAACAAAGGCTGAGGCCTGTCTGACTCCTGTGAAAGGAAGAGAGGGTTAAAATGACCATCAAAATGAATGACAGAAATTGCTGTGCAATCAAAATAGAGGCAGTGGAGGTTTAGAAGGATGCTGAATACAAATGGACTTGGGCTCCTTAGGACTAAGCTGATTTAAAGTGGGCTTGGGACATCCAAATTCAGCCTCAGGTTCTAGTCACCATTTAAATGGTTTTTGACTCTAGAAGACTGATGATGGATCGGTACTGTGTTTTCTGGGACCTCTGCAAATGGCTGTATGTCCAATTAACTGCTTAATCACAGATGGATAATAGAGATGAGGAAATTCAGACAAGTAGAAGATCTGTTCTGCAAGATTTCCTGTGTCCCAAAATCACTGTAAGCTATAAAAAGCTATCGACCTGAGGTTTAATCCAAAATTGCTTCAAACCAATTGCAGATTTTATTGAATTGTCTGTTCAATTAAATTAGGTGTCAAAATTGTTCTTTTAATGCTGCAGAAGAGATCTGATAGGCACAGAAACATGTTAAAATTCCTCTGTGGGGCTGCAGCTTCGCTTTTCAGTATAGACATAAGAAATAAAGCATAAGTGTCAAAGTTGGGCTTTAATTCTGGATTGTTCCATTTTTTGGGTTCTAAATTGTGGCCATGAGTTTTACTGAGATTATAGTCAGTCTGTTTATTTGATAAATTCTCTTCAAGCTTTCAGGAGTTTTAGGAATGTTGAGTCTCTTTAAAATTACATTTTCTAGCTATCATATTTTCAGAGGAATTAGAGCCATAAATTAAGGCTCAGGAGATGAGAATCTCAGCTGGAAAGTAGCCCTTTCATCTCTGTGGGTATGACATCCTAGTTGGACCAGAGCAAGAGTCCAGCAAAGGGTTAATGAAAATTATATATGAAGGACAAAAAGTCTGTATGCTGTGAAATGCTGGAGTCAAGATGTACAGTACAAGTGGATTACTGAAGATGCAAGTCCTGGTACTGTGCATTTTAGCAGTATGACAAGATCAAAATTGAGTCAGACTGTTTTACTGCCATCAAGTCATTTTGCAGCAGGCTGCACTGCATCCAGTTCAAAATACTATTTTTTTAAGGTGAAGCAGGCAGCCATCTGCTCTGGAGTGTATATGCTGCAGGCCAAAGCACAGAGCAGTATCTAGTGGCCACATAGTACCTGACTTCTGCTGTCTAAATGCAGAATTGAGCTCTTGCAGCTTATGTCAGCAGTACAACCCCTCAGCATACTTTTCATGTGGTTAATCTTTCTGTTGGATTGCTTTAAACAACCTGTGTAGCTAGTTTCTCCTGGCTGAATTCTGGCCGTGGAGTTGTAAATCATGATTTTTACAAAGCCTCGGATTTGGCTTTTGTGCTATCCCTATTGCCAGGACAACCATTCAAAAATTCCCTCTTCCATAAAATATTTAGTTTCTTGATTTAGGCAGGATCTGCAGTTTCTTTTGTGGTATGAGGTATACCAAGTTCTGTATGAGAAGTCATTGGGTGGTTGTTGCACATTTTAAGTTGCCAATTCTCGATGGTTTAAAGTCATACGTGATAGGTGAGATTTTACTAGTTGTTGTATATAAGCATTTACCTGTCAACAAAATGTAATTTAAGTCATTATGGTGGTAAACGTGCTCTGAATGGTTGATGCTATCTTGTGCAAATCACAGAGCAGAAGCCATTTTCCTAACTTCTTGTGTCTTGCTAGTGAGTATGTCTTAAGTAGCAGCTCTCTGCTGAAGGGTGACTGTGTGCGTGTAGTGTTGTGATAGTCTGTATTCACTGGTTCCAACAAGCATACCTGTCAGTAGGTTTACCACTTGAAAAGAGGTTTTCTCATCAATGCTATAGATTTGATCAGAGACTGAAGGTAGGTGCTTTCCCTCTCATCTATCAGCACCTCTAATAAAAGTTCAGTATGGCAAATCATGCTTTCAGTGGCATTTGTGCAGAAGCTGCTGTTTGCACAAGTCTAGATGATAGGAACTTGGTAGGAAATTCAATAGCGAGGAGGAGCAAGTTACTAAAAATACTGAAGATCAGCTTTCAGCAGCAGCAGCCGCCACAGGAGGCTCAGCAGTTAAAGAAATCAGAGCACTTGGTTGTGTACAGGCTCAGGAGGCAAACTTTAGGTGCCTTTTTTTGTGGATTGTATTAAACTTGTAACTCAACTGTATCTGCTCTGAGTACACTAACAGACACTTGGACAAGTCATACAATTTTTGTCAACTCTGTAAAAGTTCATCATTTTAGGAAAAAAGAAATATTTCTTGTATGTATTTTCTGTGAAAGCAAAACTCTAAGGCCTGGATTTCCCAGGATTGCTGAAGTCAGCCTTATCTCCAATATTGTTGTCTTTGCTTAATGACTTACCATTAAAAATTTCAAATTCTGTGTTTTTTCTGGGCCACATATGAGCTCCCTCTCATGGCTAAGTTGCAAAATTATTTTCCTTGGGTTAGGAATTACGTACTTCTATATTAAGGAACTTTAGTGAATTCACAATTCTTTATTAGATGCTCCGGCCTACTTCTGTAGGCACACTACCCATGGGAATTGCAGTGAACTAAAAGTGCAAATAGAGCAGGTTCGGGACCAAATTCTTGTTTGGCGTAACTAACTTATTTACGTTTATTGTAGTAAATGGGAATAAGTCGTCTTGTTAGAGTGATTCTCTGTACTTAGTGGAATTACGCCAGCAACGAATTTGGCTGTGTGAACTAAAGATAGAGAAGCATGTTCAGTTACACACGTGGAAGATGAATTCAAATCCAAGTTCTTGTATTGGTACAGGGGTAATTGTGTATTTAAAACCATGGGCAAAGTCAGCTTGCTGCCTTGCATACTCTTCATCTGAGCATCTATATTTTTCTTCTCAGCAGTATGATAGGTCAGTACATCCTGTCATTACTTATTATTTTATCACTGCATAAGACAGTTTACCTTTGCAGTCTATGGGATCTTCCCTGCTGCCATCCACAAAAAATTTCACAGCAGGAAACTCTCGAATATTAAATTCTTTTCTCAAATCATTTTGGTGTGTGACATCAATTTTGCCAAATTGGATTCTTGGAGCTTCTTTTTTAAGCTGTTTTGCAGCCTCAGCAAATTCTTCAGACAAATTCTGAGATGATTGAGATGAAGAAACATCTGGAAAGGGTCAAGCAAAAGAGAATGGGTTACATAGGCCACAGTGTGAAGCTTTCTACTGGAGGTTGTTGTGTCAAATAGTAGCTGGAGGGGTTGAATAAGGTCTTTTATGATTCAGAAATAAATGAGAAATTATCTTTACTTTTTACTTGTGTTTATGCTGATTATTCACCATTCTACATGTTCTTGGAGCAGTCACAGTTGAACAACTAGTAGGATTGCAATAGTCTTCTGTTGGGAAGAAATGATGTGGAATTAAAAAGTAATTTGACTGACTATGCTGGGTATGAGTTAAAGGGAGGTCAAGGGTAGAGTTAGTTATTACTCACATTAGGACTCTTTGATAAGATACCATTTTTGTAAGGACTTCACTGAGGCAAACCTTTGTAGTGCAGAAACTACTTTTCTGGATAAGATACAGAGGAGGAAAGTAGAGCGTAACAGAGCATGGTCTTTTAGAGACTGGCAATGTATTTCTGCATGCCGTGCTGTGTGCCAGCCCTTCTCTAGCTCAAATGGCAGTTGCCTGTTTGGAGGAAGCTGGCCCTAGTCTGGGCCCTGGAGCTGTAAACTATATTAACATGAAAAAAGGACAAGATAAAGAAACTAGTCATACATTGGCTGCTCTGTATTCAAATTAAAATAAGAGGTAAAGGCCTGGAGCTTTGCAGCTCGGGTTGAAAAGAAAATTAATTTTACCTCCTTTTCATGAAATTGAAATACCCTATCTTGTTACATTTGTTTTATTATAAAGAGCAAAACTTTTTTCTTTAGATTCTGCACAGAAAATTTTTAGTTTCATCAATATACTTTTCAAATAGGAACAGATGAAAAACATCCCATTAATCTGTTTCATATGTTCATGTGTGTTCTTGTGTGTATATATACACCTTCAGATACATACTTACAGAAGCGCGCACACACATATGTGCCAAAGTGTAAATCTAACACAAAATTACAAATGCATTTCTCTATAGCCTGCCTGGTAAAGACATTGCCCAACATAATTATAACCAAAAAGTGAATGAACATTTCTATGAGTTCTAATAAATGAAAGATAAAACCACTAATCTAACTCAGTGCCGAGTTATGCTTCTTGCATTATTCATCATTATCCTTGCTCTGAATCCCAGCCATCAGTCATTTTCTCCCATCTAACTGCTACAGTGAGGAGTGTGAAGAGTAGCATTAAATAATGTTATTTTCTCAAAATCGGCCCCTCCAAATTCTTCCACATATAAAACCGTCTTGGCTTAGGGTTACAGAAACCCTGGCATGGGAACAGCAGCACCAGCTGCTAACATGCCAAAGGGGATTCTTGTTAGTGGAACAAAACTTAGTGTCTATTCAGGGGGCACTCGGATACCATGGTGATGAATAGAAGGTACTTCTCTAAATAAAGTAAATGAGCCTTAAGTCATCAGTTGAAAGGAAACTGTGTTCTAATTGTCTGTAAAATTACTGTTTCATCAAATAAATTTATTTTTATTTTACAGAGAGATTTTTCAAAGAGACTTTATCTTAGCTTCAGTTCCCTTTTTCCAAATTACAGAAATGGTCTTACAAAACTTTCCCTCAACAAGTTTGTAATGTGTTATCTCCTAGAACAAAAAAAAAAGGGATTAGTATCTCTAATTGTATCTTGATATGCTTTAGAGGTCACTGCAGAAAATCATGATACCTACTAGAAGTTCTGACCTGTCAACATAAGAAACAGCATGTCTACCCTGTAAAAATACTGCTACTTCTAGGGATGCTGTGTGTTGAGTCTTTATGAAGAGTCTTTGCTTAAAATGGTTGCAAAGATATGTAGACTGTTAAATAAAACATGGGGTACCTGCTATGCAATTTAAGAGTGCTGATACACAATGACTGCATGTGGCAGGGTTAGCCCAGAACAGTTAGACCGAGTTATTGGGCTTTCCAAGCGGAAGGGCGCATTGCTCTGGACAGACTGCTGTTGGAATAAGGAGCAGGAAGCCACACAGCAATTAGGGATCCAGCACCTTCTGGCTAATTCCAAGGCAATGTTTTACACCAGAGGCAATTTGAATATAATGACTTTTTCCTAATAACCTAAGAGTTGCACAGCTGTTTCACCACAGCTGGGAATTTGGAAGATCAAATGTTAATTGCACAGTGAAACAGGACTCTTTTGGAAAGGGGAAGAAGAAATTGTTGGTGAAGTCCAGACACAAGCTGAAGCCACTTAGAGGCTTCCCAAATATACAGGGAATAATAAGCTTTATAGACATTAGACATGTACGTATATGGTCTGTGGGGGTTTAGGATCTATTTTTCTCTGAAATACTTCCATTCCAGACAGATATTTTAAGACTGATTTCTCATCACTGAATGACCTGAAGAGGCAGAGTTGCAGGTAACTAGTAATGTAACTAACATGCTTCAATAATGAGTTGGCAGAGTTAGTGGCTCCTGGCTGGAGCTGGGAAAAGTTCATGACTCCATCCTGTACAAAGTAATCACTGCATTCAGGGACCAGGAGAAATCCAAGTACCATTAACCTGATAACCGCGAGACAGAAGTTCAGTGAGTGAACAGCCTTATTCATCAGACAGATAAAAATTGTTTCCTTGACTACCCAGAAAGCATGTGGAAACATCCATCACACACCTTTCCCCTGCTTTCCTGAGTGATTAGACTCCTCTTCAGCTTTCCATCAATTCCTTTTCATTCCACTCATTCTCTGTTTGACTCCCAGGTGCTTTATTTTTCAAGTCACTTGAGTCTTGCAGGAAGTCATCAATCCTTTTATTTGGAACCTTTGCTTGAGTTTTGTTTCACTTCCTCAGTTTTAGGTTTTTATTGACACCAATTGCTTCAGGCGTTGGGGTGAGGAAGCAGCTGCTGAGGTTAACACAGCATCACAGGTTCCAGGCTTGAGGAGAGCTGAGCACCAGCAGAGTACAAGGGCAGACACAGATGAGAGGTAAGAGAGTTGGTGGCTATGTCACCAGGGAAGACATGCCTGGGTGGTGGGACACCCATGTAAACCATGGGTGCCAGAAGCGAGAGGCCCTTTAAAAGCTGTCAGCTCAGGAACAACATTGTATTAACAACGGGAAAATGTCTTCATTATCAGTAATTTTAGTTGTGTTGTAAATAAAAAGGATATTTAAGGGTTTGTGAAGATTTCAAAATTTTTTTCCTGCATAGTGTTTTTAACCTGTCTTTTGGAAGCATCACTGAATTCCCTCTTGCACTGTGTCATTGCTGTTTTGTGAAGTGTCCTTGTCAAAACAGATGTGAACCTCCAAAGGAACATCTTAACAGATTGCCACAGTTTGATCATGTGTACAGAAGATCCTGAAAATAAATTATCTGGCATCAGAAAACAGCTCAAGCTCTTTGGCTCAGATATGGGAAGAATTTAAAAGGGCCACAGAACTATGAGAGTTAAAAGCATCTGTGCAGTGTCCTCTTGAGTTTCTACTTTCTTTTCTTTTTGATAACAATGCGCTGCAACCAGTTACCTTTTTAAGTCACTTGCAGGGGGGAGACTGTAGCACCATTTCTGCAGCCACTTTGCTCAGACAGTATTGGCATGTTGTCTTTGTGAAGAGAAGGCCCCACACTGAAGAACAGCATCACATTTTTCAGCATGCTCCCTGAGGACTAAATTTCCCTTGTTGTATGAACTGCTGTAAGAATGCCTCCCTCTGCAGGTCATGTAGAGCAAATCTTACACATACCTTCATTCCCCAAAGGGTGTTGGATATGGGGGATTTGCCACATTTTCCATTTCACGAGCTATAAAAAAGTCTACGTATTTGAGGATTTAAATGCATTTTTATATTTTACCTGTCTTGAATGTCAGCAACTCAAATTTTGTAGTTTTTGTTTTCCATGGACAACTAGTGAACTAGGTTAATGTGAAATCACATGTACATTGAAACTGAAGCCTGACAAACTGAAAAGGAATACAGATTTTTAATCAGACCATCAAAAACGCTGATTTTTACAGCTCCAGACACTAAAGCAGTCTTGTTCTAGGCCATGTAAAATGTTTTGTGAGAAACCAGTCCTGCTTCTCTGGAGAACTTAGAGCATGACTGTGTAAGGATCAAGAAATAAGTTGGGTATAATCACATATCATTATCTCTATCTTAGAGAGTCGGAATATGTTTTGCCACACCAAATGGATATGAAAAAAGTGGGAAGAGAACCAGCAATCCTGTACTTTGAGAGACTGTTTCTCTTGAGCACATCAATCACCTGAGTAAGCCGCTGCTTTTTTTTCCATAGTGCAGCTTGCTGAACTAAAATGTATTGAAATGTGGACAGAGAAAAATTTTACTCATACATAAATGTGTTTAGTGACCCTAAAGCATTCTTGAAGTGAGTATACATGAAAGGATGATGACTTCCAATTTCATTAGCTAATTGCTGGTGGCCTCCAGTTTAATTCAGCAGTCTGTATTGATGGTCTAGTGATTGCTGCAGTGATTGTGAATATGCCTGTTGTCATGCTAAACACTGTTTTCCTAGCTGTTAGTTCCTGGCATGGTCAGAAAGTCATTTTAGCAGTCCCACTTTTCATCTCCTGCGTAGGCTGCTTTTAGAGTTTCACTACAGATATGTTATTTTCTCTGTAGAAGACTCTTGAGATGAAGGATGGATTTGTGTTTAACGTATTAGAGTGGAAGGATGTTAATCTTGCTGCAGTTGCAAACTTTCTTGTGTGACCTTGAATTCTCCCATTCTCTTTTACAGTGAGATACAGCCCGTAATCTCCTGTGCTGACCTCTGTATTTTTAAACTGAGCTAGTCTGATGTTTGAAGTTTGCAGTTCACTTGAGATCTGCTATGCAAACATTGAGGATTGTTCTACAGTTTGGATATTCAAAGCATTCAGTAAAATAAGTGTGTGTAAGAGACACCTATATAAAGGACCCATGGTAATCAGTAAGTCTCTGGAACAGGCAGCTAGAACATAATCTAGTGACTCTTGCAGCTGTCTGGACATGTTTCCACTGTCCTGCTCATTTTTATATGCCTATTTTGCAAACGATTTAAGTGACTCTTCAAAAGGTTTACTCCTAAAAGACTAACACAGGTTTCTGATGAAGCCTAACAAGGAGTGAGGCAGCCACATTCCACTACCCTGCACTAGGTTCCTGTAGGAACCTTAGTTGTAAGAAACACCTGTTCTGGGTGGTTTTGAACTGTTTGTATTCACCTCCTGTGGTGAGGAGACAGCTGTATGCTGAAATCACTTCTTAGCACAGGAGTGAGCAGGCTTTGGATGTTGGCTTTATAAGTGAGCTGACCATCTGATCCATATAACTGATTTAAAATCAGTCATGCCCCTCCTGGTTTCTAGAAATCCCCCTTTTTATGAACTCTTTATATACTTAGGCAGCATTGGTTTTTTTTTCAATAACATCACCTTCAGCTTTTGTGCCTTGGAAAGGACATGTTTGTCTTTGAGTAACTCCCATTTTGCCTATTAAATGTCATTATCTCAGCATAGATTGTCAGTCACAGGCTGCAGGAATCCTACAGCTGACCCAGTGGCTCACTGGATATACAAATGTTCTGCTAGAAAAGGTAAGCATCACTTTTTCATAAATGAGAGTGCACTTGGCACACAAAGCAGCAGCGCCACAAGGCCTGCACCGCTTGTGTGCTTGTCCTTAGGTTATCCACATGTTTAAGAACTGAAAACCTTTCCTTGGAAAGGACAAGAGCAGGCATTCTCAGAGATCTGGGGAGTCAAACATTCACTGAGGTCTGGGCCTTTTTCTGAATTCTTCTGCTAGGTGGGAGAAAGTGGCGTGTGTCCTCTGCACCCATTTTCTGTTTCCCAAAATATGCCATTAGCCAAATTAAAGTCTTACAGAACTAGAGCTGTAAGGGACTTGGAGAGGTGGTTGGTCTTGCCTAAGGCAAGTTAAAGCTTGAGATGAGGTGCTCCTAGCACATGCAGGACACATAACTCAGCTGGACAGGCAGCAGGGCTTGCGTCCACAGGAGAGTAGGCGTATTGCTGTGTGCGGCTTGCATTGTTTTCAGACATTGTTCTCTGTGCCTTCCCAAAAACCAAAGAGAAGCTGGGACCTCAGTTCCTGTGTCCTTCCCCACCCTCTTCATGCTGTCCCTTCGGTTACCTTGTTGCACAACGCAGCTGGGACAAGGGCAGAAGAGCGCTGGATTTCTGGGTCATTAGGCTGTTGCCATGCTGGGTACTTGCCCTGTGTACTTCGCTCAGCTTGTGAAGGTAGCCTGACACTGCTTGGCAAAAAGTCAGTGTACGTTTTTATAGTAAACCTTGCCTGAAAGAAGGCAGACCTGGGACATGGTGAGGGTGGAACTGAAGAGCATTAGGAGGACTTGGGAGTTGCTGGGCAGAAGACATCAAAGCAGGTCTCTCCTCATAAATATTGCGGGACTAGTAAGTAGATAATGGTATGCAACAGGGAAAGCATTGGGGGTTTCTCACAATAGATAGGTCTAAGGCAGATCCTAGAGTATTGAATCAGAGTTTAGAGCTCAAATTTTCCCCGTGTCTGTACAGCAACGGAATAAATTGCACTTTCTGGGAAGCGTGGGATTCATTCCTGTTCTCTGAGTGTGTCTCCGTACATAAAATATTATGGCTTTATGGCTTCTCTGTACAGGCATATGTGCATGTTCCATCTTTAGTCTCTTTGTGCTGTGGCAACGCAAATGATTACAGCAAATGAACCAGTGGGTTCAGCACTGTGGACTCAGGTTTCCTACACCCCGGGGCAGTGCCTCACTGCAGGATGTTTTGTCATTGCCCCAGAGGCTGTTTAGTGGCATGTCTCCAAAGGGAGCTATTGAGATTGAGGCCAGTGATTTCCAGATAATGTATTTGTGATTATATGTGACTTCATAATTCTCTGCAGGGACTGTAGATGCCTTTATGGTTTGTGGGGGGAATGGCAATCCGTGAGTTTTCAGTAAGCCTTTCAGATAGACAATGGTGACCTTGAATCCAAACCAGAAGGCAGTGAGGATCACTGGAGCAAGGTTTGGCTGGGGAGCAGTGTTTCATCTCTGACATTTTTGAAGATGTAGTATGGAATGGAAGAGTGTGTTTGTCCTTCCCTTTTGAGGAACACTAGTTGTGAGGGTGATGGGATATCAGAAAGGTCCAAAACTGCTCTAAGTATGGGGAAGAAATCCTAATTTAGATCTCCCACATCTTTTGAGTGCCCAAGTCTCTGGGCTACTGTATTCTGAACAATTCTTTCTTCATCTTTCATTTCTTTATGAAACTTTTCACATGTCTTGTTTCCATTTGGTATTAGGTTAAAATCCTGAAGCATGTTGCAGTATCTCCTTGTTGATCAGCGTTGCCAGTACTAAGGAGGTTTGGCTGCAAACTTTTCTCTGACCTGGACATTTAGGTTCTATGCTTTGAATCAAAAGCTGAGAATAGAGCTTGACTAAGGTTTTTTCTGATAAATTATTTTTTCACCAAAATAATGCATCTTCAGAGAGATCGAAACAGTTCATAGCTGCAGACTGAATTTGGCAAATAGCTTTAGACCCTCCACAATTAAAAAATAAATTCTTGTTAAATTTCAACACTTCCAAAAGTGTTTAAAAGTCTTGATTGTTAAGTTTTAAAGAAATTTCTCGTGTGATTGTTCTGAGAGCTTTAAAAATATTTAAAGTTTCATAACATTGTTTCAGGACTAATGAAATGTTTGGTATGATCCAAACATATTTTTAGTTTCATTAATCTGTTAGTGCATTTTAGTTTTTGTTGTTGGAAGAATACAAGTGTGTTCATTTCAGATTGACCTACACCACTACTAATTATCATCATCTGGGTTTGGTAGTGAGACAAAAGAACAAATTACATGCACTTCTGCAAAGTTAGGTTATTGCCTTAATTTCAGATATCTCTTCCAAATATGAAATAGATCGGAGTTTTCTGCTTGTGCCTGTCTCTAATGCCTGTGTCCAAAGTAGTGCTAGTTTGCAAAGTGTTTGTATAATTTAAGGCTAAGTGGATGTGTGCACTGAGCTCAGTGTCTATTGCACAGTGAATCAAGTTGGCACCCACCTTACTCCCACTATCTGTCTTACGTAGCAGACAGGTATTTAGCCACCCCAAAAAGGAATAAATTACTGTAGTTGTGGTCAGAAATAGATACAGGGAGAAAAACAAAGAAGGACTACTGGAGGACATAGCAACAACAGTAAAACAAGCATCCCTGAGTGCCCCAGCATCAGTCATACTCTGCAGAGCCATCAGGGTAAGAAAGCAGCAAATGATACTCACAGAACTCCACCAGCAGGTACTTTGTTTCCTTCAATGCTCTGTCAAAGTTGCTCTTTTTCAGCAAGAGTACATTGTTCTCCTTTTTTATTTTGGGTAGTTTGGCTTTCTTTGGCTTTGTTTCATTTGGGCTTATGCTGTCTGCTGCTGGGAAGCCTGTGAGAAACAGTAGTGGTAGAAAGAAAAAATGGTGTGTCTTCATTTTGCTCTGCCTTTATCCAGTTCCTGAGAAAGAAAGAAGCAAAGGAGCACTAAGCAACAGGGTTTGCTGCTGTTGTTATCAGCCAAACTAAGAGGCTGATAAGGTTGATAATGGAGTCTACCACCAGTGGAGCCAACTGCACCTTTCCATGGGAAGATTAATGTAGTTGATTCCTTCCCCATCTTTAGCAGTGTTTGGGAAAAAGGTATTTGTGGGGAAGGTGGGTTTACTGTTTCTGTAAATAACACTGAACCTTGGGGAGAGGGTGAGAGAGCACAGAAGGAAACACTTGCCCACAGAAACACCAGTCGATTCATAGTGCACGTCTCTAGACAGCCTGCTCTTGTCACCCTTACCCAGTGCAGAGCTGCAGACAAACAGTAAGAGAGGTACCTGGGAAAGTATTTGAGGCCTGCTCCTCTGCTTAATTTTTGGTTGTCTGTAGCACTTACAGACATACTTATTATGGATCTGATTCAGAGTATGCTGAAGTCAGGGAAAAACATTGCCTTGCATATGTAATTTTAATGTCTGTGTTTCTTCAGTGCCTTGCCTGTGAGGCTCCCATCTCTGCTTAAGAACCAAGTTGTAGCTTAAGAAAGATACTACTTTGTGGGTTAAACCAGAAGATTTTGCCACTGGTTTTCAGTGGTAGCACAATTTCATGTAGCTAATAGCTGTATAGTAAACTGAAGGTACTAAATGCACTATTTCATCCTTAGTTCACAGACACAGGTGATAGCTATCCTATGAGGCATCCCTAGCTAGTCTTTTCAGAACATGTTAAGATATATCATACAAAAATATTAAGAAGGTGCCATTTACTAAGATATGGGGTTTTCTTTCTGTAAATATCTGCCAGTCTGTAATTGTAGCAGAAACATCTTTGACCCTTAAACTGTGCTGAAATCTGTGAACTGCACACCCAAAGCCGTAGTCGGTCTAGAGGTGATCAGGTCTTTTGATGGTTGTTTCATTGGCACAGGCAAGGACAGAGCTGACTTGAGGACAGGTGGGTCCGAATTAGTTGAGCCAAACTGACAGTTAAAGAAATTGCCTCCAATAATGACTCTTCCTTTTAAGGAGCAGTAAGTGCTGCTTCGATCTGTCATGCCCTTACACTAAAGGATGAAAAATCTGGTATTAGGAGGGTACTGCTAAAAGAAAGCAGTGTTTGTAATGGTGGTTGAAGTGGTAGCCTCCATTTTCTTGGAGGTGAAGGATCTTGGGTGGCAAATTACTTCAATGTAGGTTGTTTTCATGCCTGGTGTGAGTGGGGCTGGGTCTCAAGTGAACTCTTTCCTATCTTTCTCAAAGGCTTTGTGTTGTAATGCACCTTGAGTTGTGTCCTGTTAGCACTCGTACAGGGTGCCTAATGAAATCAGAGGGAGCTGTGTATTTAGGCTGCTTGCAAGATAAGATCACACGTGAATACAGATGCAGCAATCGGGTACTAATGAAAAAAAGAAAAAAACAGAAAGATAAGAGTCTCCTGTTTGACTTTGTGGTCTTTTTCTCTTCATAACAGGTTCTTTTCCAAAGCTGTCTTTCAAGTAACATCTTGGGAGAGTAAAAAGCATCTTTCAGAAGAACAGAAACTCTAACAAGGCCTGTTTGATCTGAGCAGTCTGTGTTGTAAGCTCAGAACAGGGCCTAAGGCTTCCAGAGCACAGGTAGGATGACAAAACCATTTGCTTAGAGAGCTGGTTTTCCCCTGTCTGCCACTGAAACAAATAGCAGTCAACTCCTGCTGGAGTCAATTCCTCCTGGAAACCTCCTACCAGGGAATAGGCACCATTTTGAAATGGGCTTCTAACCTCTATGTCCTGGAAGGAAACTGGAGTAAGAGGAGGATCATACAGCAGTCAGTCCTGCCAGGACAGATTTGCAGTGAGGAAAGGAATGGGATTTAGCAGAACTGAAAGAAAATTGAAGCTGGAGTACAGTGTTTTCTCCTAGGCATACCGCAGATTAGATCACATTTCTGCCCATTTCTTTATCGGTGCTAACTAGTTCTGGCTCTTTCATTTTGTGCTTTACAGTTTGAGAGCTATGGAAAACCTGCCTTCTGCAGAAGTCACAGGCCAGTCAGCAGGGAATGTTGGATGTGGGATAAGTACAATTCTTGGGCCTTTTGCTTTGTTATGACTCACCCTGGAAATTGTTGTGTGGTCAAGAACCATTGACACCTGCCTCACATGTGAGCACCTTCTGTTTGTATTTCTCCGTTTTACCTCACAAATATAGTGATTTTAGAGTGATGTCAGTTACTGTTACTTATTGGCATTGAACACTTTAAGCTGTCACTGCATCTACACTTGCAATACATAATGCAAAGGTATAAATAACTGCATAGCATCCCTGTGAGATAAGTATGTACTGTTGGCTATTAAATAAGGAGAAGGTTGTGACACAGAAAGATTTAAAGGCAAAGCTTGGCTCCCTTGAATTGAGGGAAGATTCCCTTAGATTTAATGTGGTGGGTAGATTCTTAAGGACTTGATTACACTCAGAACGAGTTTATCAGAAGATTCTGCATCTATGAGTAAAGATCTGGTTTTCTTGACTTCCAAGGCTGGGCTTTAAATAACTGCAGTATCATCCATTCTGTCTCTTCCACATCTACCTATATGTTGTGTAGGAAAGACTAGAAGTCCTGGAATTTTCTTTGCAAGTTTGTTTTATGCATATCTTTTTCAAAGGTCTGTGCTTCAGCTGAACTGCAAAGCAAACGGAAGTCTTTGGTGTTTCACCTTTGCTTGCCTAGTGTTTATTTTGTGTGTATTCCGTGCCCCTAATGAAAATAGAACTCACAAGGAAATAAATCAGAGATTGATCAGTTTTATTGGTGCCTAAGTTCAGTGTGAATCGCCATCTAGTGTGTATTTAAGACATAGCATAATGCAGGGACCTTTTTAAATCAAGGTGATAAAGTGTTCTCAAAACACCTTCTAAGTAGTGGCGTTTTATTTATGTAAGCATGCAAAGTAAAATATAAAATTTACAGGTATCAAGAGATAGATATTTAGAAAAGGACTGGCAAGTAAAAGTTTAGAAGTGAGAGATGACATTCATTCATCAGCTGACAAAGTAGAGGACAAAGATTATAATGAAAAGACAGTGCACAATCTCTTTGCCAGAAAAGAAGGAACACTTATTTTAAGAATCACATAAAATAATGGGGAAAAACGAGGACATGCAAACAACCTATTTATTGAAGCTGCTTTGCATTCCTTTATCCGACATCACAGAGAGTGTCCAATACCTGTCTGTTTTTAAAGGTGTTTTCTTTCACTTTAGATGACTGATTCCTGTAGGTGTGCATCTGATTTTTTTCCCCACTGCCTGATAAAAGATCATTTATCATGAGAACATTTATTAAATCATGGAGTCTTCGGTGTTTGCAGATTCTCAGGTCACCTTGCAGATTATTCTGTGGATGCAACAGGTTTCTTACATCTGAGATTATTTCATATTATGACTCTTAAAACCAGTGCAAAAAGGAACTGCCAGAATATTTCAACTTTGCAAGTGATGTCTTAAATGAGTGGTCACAACTGGAAAAGGTAGTATTTTTCTTTTACTTCATAGGCATTGGAACAACTCTGAGATGATACAAATCAATTTTCCTGATGGATACTGGGTAATATTAACTGCAGTGTGGAATGCACTATTTTATTTTCTAGTTGCCAGGGATTATATTTGCTTGGTCTGGAGTTATTTTGGATTAAAATGAAACCTTTTAAGGTTTGTCATCTGATTTTTAATATCTTCTGTTTGCCTTTTAGGATGAAAGACAACCAGTAAATCCAGCTTTTTGGTGGGTAAATGATGAGGGAGAGGAGGTGAAGTGGAGCTTTGAAGAGTCGCGATTTCTGTCTAAGAAAGCAGCTAATATACTTTCCTGAGGCATGTGGTTTGCAAGAGGAGATAGTTGTAGCAGTTCTGCCTCATGTTCCTGAATGAAGGCTATTGAATGTAGCCTGTATGTGAATAGGTGAGTAAACTTTCTGATCTCTTGGATGTGGAAAGAAAATAAATAGAGGATATAAAAAAATATGCTAAATTAATTTGAAAAAAATGTAAGCAGGAGTATGCTGCTGTCCCCTGTACAATTCAGCTTTTGCATAGAAGGAGAATTGGCAGGAACCAAAGTGACATTGTACTAGGTCCTAAACAGACATAGTCTAGTTAAACAGCATCCTCAGTTGACGCTAGTGAGGATTGAATGGTTACAATCTAAGGCCAGATTTGACCAGATGCATTGTCAGTGTGGACAGTTTTAATGCAGCAAGTTATATGACTAGACTGGTTAGTAATTCAGTATAATTTTTTTTTTTGCTCTGCTCTTACAGTTTTGCAAACTCTTAGGAGGAATTTGATGCATTGCATTTTTAGGCAGCTAAACATCCTTGATGGAACAATTCAGCATCAACAGGGATGTGATCAAGTACTTTTGTGCCACTTTTAAGCTCTGTGATTCTTGCAGTTTGTAAATGGGGCTAAGTCTCTAGGGAATCCAATTGTATTGTACCCAGGATTTTCTGGACTATGATGTGGAAATATCATTCAGTATCTCACTGCCTCAGTTTCCCAACTGTAAAATTTGGTAGACACCTCTGAAGGTGCAAGAAGACTGAAATCAGTCTGTAACTCAAGTATATTGAAATCATTGGAGAAGGAGGTATAGAACTGCACTAAATTGATTCTCTCCCTCACCCCCTGCCTCCTGAAAATGTGATTTCAGTCACATTGTACTCAGTATCCAAAGTTACGTTTCTTCACATTACAAAATGAATCCAAGCTTGAAGGATACGTTGACTGAGCAATGTATATAAACTGCCTGACCCCAGTCTATTTATCCCATATCAGAGGTATTAATTCCCTATTGAAATGAATAATGGCATTATTCCAGATGTAAATGTAATCCAAATGCTGGCCTTAAAATATATTTAATTAAGGGGATGATAATCTCAACACTTCCTTCCTGAGTTACAAATCATGAAGGAAGTGCTCAAAAACACTCTAAATCTAGATCTTACTCATGATCTAGATACCTTTAATATGGATGACACAAAACTCAACATCAATGTTGCAGGATTTGGAAGTCTTTCGACGGCAAATGGTCGCTGGTCTTTCCTAGGCCACAAATTCACCCAAACTCAGCCTTCAAACATGAGTTATACTTGACTCCAGTTTCTCAGAGAATAAGTTTTTGGCAAGTAGCTTTTCTATGGCTGGGGTCATGTCCTGTGAACATAATAAAGAGAAATGGTCAATTTTCTGAATTGCTTATTGCCATTTTCCAGGAATTGTCTTTATTCCAGGAACATCCCAATTAACTGCCAAAGACATCTTATACAGACTTCAGGCTTCGAAGGCCAAATGCATCGTTACCAATGATACACTGGCACCCGCAGTGGAATCATGCCTGACCACTAGTTTCTGAAAAGCAAACTGATAGTAGCCAAAGGGAGCAGAGATGAGTGGCTGAACCTCAAAGAACTTGTTGTGTGAGTATCCAGCTGTTTTACCATCATCCCTGTGAGGTGAAGGAAGCTGTATCAGTCAGGTGACTTTGCTGAGTTTGGGGATTAATTTCTAAAATACAAAGGAGTTAGATTTTCGCATCCGTCTGCCAACTCACTGTAATCGCTGCACTAAGTACAAATGCTGCCAACACAATTTTTGGGAGCTGTATTCGGGTTTTTCAGCTTCTCCTTACTCAGCAGCCTGCCAGCTTTTAAAAGCTTTCTGATTCTACTGTTATCACAAGACAAGCACACCCAGTACTAATCCTGCAGTTGTTTTGTGCTTTTCTTCTAAAGCCCAGCCTAATGCCTCTTGAATTCAATGAGAAGATACCCATTGCCAGCTCTCGGTGCTCAGCTAACATGACATCAGTTATTTCTTCCCTTGACTATCTTGGTAGCCCAGGCAGTCTGAATTGTTCATCAGTCTCTGGAACATAAATGGTATAATACATGTCTAAGACTGCCTTACCTGGCATAATAGGCTGAATATGTCCCCCACTGGCTTCAGACTGGGAGACAGTATGTGTTGAGGCAGAAGTTGCTTTTGCATCTACCTGCTGTTCCATAACAAGCACCTTGAGTGCCCTTGCAAAATAGTTGTAGGCAAAGTCACTGGAATATGCTGTAGTTGCTCACATCTTGAAAGTTATGGCATACAGAGTGCACTTGTGAGCAAAATGTGCTTGATAACTCTTGTGTGGTATGTAATGCAAGGTTTATTTAGTGAGATCACATAGTTTTGGGCCATTTTCCTGTTTGTCTCATAAACCTTAAAAAAGTACTGCTTCCTTTGTGAAAAACTACGTGTAGTAGCTGTCGTATGTACTATTTCTTCTGAAGGGTGACATCTGACGACCATAAATGTGTCAAGACAAGGAGTCAAGACCCAATGATGATCTATTTTACCAGGGGAAGTACAGGCTCTCCAAAAATGGTGGCACAGTCCTCACCGCAGTTATGGCATCAGATTTGCAACCAGTGGTATGTATACCTTGCAGTTTCTTCTAGTGTCTCAATTAAGTGACATGGTCACAATTAAATTGAAAATATGAGCATGAAAACTCCAGTAAATGTAGGCATTTCATGAGTGTAGGATCTTGCTGCTTCCTCACCTTTCCAGTTTCATGGTGAAACCCTCATTAAAAGCTTCTTGGAGACCCAGTTGAGATCATCAAGCACAGTGTCCTGTTGCTCAGAGGGCTGACTGCGGAGTAGCAGTAAGAATAGCGTGCTTATAGCAAAACCAGAAAAGTAAAGTGCTTTATTATGTAAACCTTCCTTGAGAACCAAAGCAACCTTGGACCATAGCATTATACCTTAGAAGCTACAGCACAGTTTGAATCTGTGGCTTGGCACTGATTTACTTTCATTTAACACCTTTCTTTTATTTATGTTTCCCAAGGAGTGAGAAATTTGAATGAAAATCAAAGAATACATTTCCCAAGGCATTCTGAGTTGGAACCTGATGGTACAGAGTCTGTAGAAGTAGAGAAATAAGCTGTGATTTAGCTGATGTCTCTAATCCACAAGGTGGGGAAAGCCTACTTGAAATGATCTGTTTTTTTGATCTAGATCCAGATTCTGCAACTCAAACCAAAGATGTTTTGCACTATTCAGAAAAGCAAACGCTGGAGATGTTAAACAGGAGGGAATGAAGGGAAATAAGAGAATGTTTAAGACTCTCTTCAACTCTTACAGACTTTCTAAAGAGCCCTACTTGCTGGCACCACATCTTCTAATGGAAGCCTCCTCCCCTTTCCTTTAATTATGCTATGGCTTGTGCCCGAGTCTCTCATACTATATGAAGCATTTTTTTTTTTTCATCTCTCTTTTATCATCAGGTATTAGAGGAACTTGACTTCTTCAGATATAATGTGGAATAGCTCTGATACTAGCTGGGTAAAGTCAGCTTGGAGCAGTGTTTTTGCACCATGGATCTGTGGATCATGTGTCTTTGTGCACAACATGCCACAGTTTAAACCAGCTGTTATTGCAGAGGTAAGCGTAACATTTTATACTGTGAGTTTTATTTCCCTTTTGCATAAATGAAGCAAACAAGCTGGGCTCCAGTGCATAGGTATCCACTGCTCTGTAGCAGCAGGGATAATACTTCCTACATCTCAAGCAGTCATCCCTTCCTTTGATGCCCAGTTAAGCTAAAGAAGCAAAGGTTTTCCTTCCTGGTTAGGCCATATGACATGGCTACAGTGTAGAGAAGATGTGGTGAAAGATGCAGGGTAAAAAGAACTCAGGATCACTGCTGTCTTGACCCATACTTAGCTTAAAGTTCACTTCAGGTATGGATTTCCAGCTACTTTGGGCTCAGGGTGAGCATGGGCCAGTAATCAGAGTGTGGCATGGACCTTAATCAGGGCCCTGTTACCCTGAGTTTTCAATGAGTTGCCAGAATGCCTATCAGGTCTTTCATCCTGATGAAAGCCAACCCTGGTTTATCAGAGAGTTCAGGTTCTGTGCTCCTATTTAGCTTTCCGTTTGCTCTAGAAAATTCTCAGTGTCTTATTTGAGCTTGGATGTGGGCACATAACTGAGCTTTCCATGAACATCTGATGTGCTTGTTCAGATTTCTCCTTTTTTGTCATCTCTTCCAAGAAAATGCCTTTGCTCACTCTTCTTCCAGCAAAAAAAACTACTTCCAGTGACACAGAGATAAACGACATTATCCTCAGTGGTAACCCAAGCAAGCTAGGAGTCCAATCCAGGACTGTTTAACAGGATGATTATATTGTAATTTCCAAAGTAGCTTATGAAGTTTTAGCCATACTTACTTTGAAAGTTGAGGGAGGCTGCTCAGTTAAGACCATTCACTGCTCTTTTCAGAAGTTAAGAAAATTATTTCATTTGCTATTCATCTCAAGCTACAAGTTCACAAGTTTGAAACACTGTGTATCTGTAGGGGAACCACTCAATCCTGAAGTGATGGCGAAGTGGAAAATCCAAACAGGGTTGGATATCTATGAATGTTACGGCCAGACTGAAACAGTATGTTTGCATTTATTCTTGCAGTGTATCCTTTCAAAGGTAACAATACCAGAGGCACAATGTGCTTGATAAATCAATGGAAAAGGTGAGAATCATTTAAATGAACTTTTTAAAAAGAGGCTATGTATAATTATGATTATATAGTTCCAAGATCAACTAGCTGCATATTTTAAAGTTTATAGGAAATACTATGACTACAGAGTTCAGCTCCCTGCAAAAACTATGCCAGAGATTAGCTCGGATCAAATAACTTGTAGTAGATCCCTTCATCATCTTTACTTAAAAGGCAAAACTAAAACTATAATTTGTTCTGGGTATCAATTTGGACTGTCCAAGGTTTTAATGAAAAATATTAAATCCGTTCACATCCCAGACTCCTCTCTAAGTGAACGTTAACGAAGCTATTAAGAGTCAGATTTCAGGCATTCTCTCCTCTTACACTTGATAGGTCCCAAATTAATTGTCCTGTTACTGAAATAAGATCTGTAATTTCACATCTGCTGTCTTGCAAATTCAAGTGTGTGCAGAAGAACCCACTGGCTCAGACTGAGCACAAGAAACCTCATTCCACTTGTCTGACCTGAAATGCCTCTCAGCACCTCTCTGATGTGCTGGAGAACCACAGTGCTTTAGTCCTGATTCAGCCCTTGTCACGACAAAGTTATGAAGAGGTGTCGTGCCTAATGCAAACAATGATTAAGTATACAAGATGTTGCGCAAATAAAAAAAAAAATCTATTATGCGGGTGACAATATGTGCTAATATGCAAAGAATGGAAATTAAACCTGGCTCTTCCGGGAAAAGCTTTCCCCCATGTGATGTACAGGTATGTTGATATGTCTCATCTGAGCTCAGCACCCTCAAGTATAGATGATCATATGGCTTTGTGGAAGTGGCAACGCTAATCTAACGTTACGATTTGAATGGGAATGCTCTACCCACTGAAAGCAGAACTGGCTTAAAAAAACATGTCAGAAGAATGGCCATTTTGGTTCAGGTCAAAGGTCCATCTAAGCTAGTAATCAGTCTGTTGTGGTGTCGAGTTGTAGCACATACTTAAGAAAACACTAGAATCAGGAAAATAAAAAGATATTCTCCATTGCATTTGAACTATCATGTTGAATAAGCTTTAGGGAACCTATCTATGTGTTCAATCCCCTTCTGAACCACCATAATCTTTGGATATTTTAGCATCCTCAAACAACAACTTGCACAAAATGATTGCTGATTCTGTGATAAAAAACTTCTTTTGGTTCAGTACTATTCAATTTTTCATCATGTCTTCTGTTGTCAAGGTTTTTTCCTGTATAATCTAGACCTGATAGATCAATGTAGATAATGAAGTTTTTCCTGTAGTTCACCCCAGTTGGGTTTTGGTCTTGAAAGTTAGGGGAAAAGTTTCCGTTGACAGGAGGTTATTGTGGTAACCCCCTACAATGATAGGTAATTTCTCTAAAGAGAGTGGGTTCTACATTTTAGCAATTTGCTGAATGGATGGGCATTTTGATAGAGCACACTCTTTTTCCCCTAGAGCATGAATCCATATGTACACAAATGCTCTTTTCCCCCTCTCACATATTTCCGCCGCAAAACTGCTAATTAATGTGGCTCTGTTTTTTTTTTTTTAATTGAAGACATAAAAGAGTATTGAACATACTCATTTTGAGAACAACTTAAAAATTGTCTTGATCATTATTAGCACCACTGCAAGGTAAATGCATTACTACATTTCACTAACAATTGGATAAATATTTTGAAATGTTTGATTTTTGTCATGATAAACCAGAGAAAACGGCTGCCTCTGTGTGTGGAAATCTTTGTCACTGGGAACAGAGGGTTTATGGATGAAGAAGGATATGACTGGTTTGTTGGAAGAGCTGATGATATAATTGATTCTTCTGGGTAAGTCAGTTGCTTTTAGATTTGCTCAGTTACCTGTTAATGATGCTCTGCTTTATCACAAAATTCAATCTGGAAAGACCAATTGAATGGCTAGCTTGCTACGGCTGTCATATCTGCATTTTCTCCTAGGTATTGTATTGGCACATTTGAAGTCCAAAGTGCATTAATACAACACCCTGCAGTCTCAGAATCAGCTGTTGTCAGCAGTCCTGATCCAGTGTGAGGGCAAGTAAAAAGAAAGAAAGGAAAAATATAGAAAAAAAAAATGCACTTTATTCTAAGCATCAAGTTCCTTATATGTACTAGGCTTCCCTGGAATTAAATATATTGCAGATTTTTAAAATTAAAATGGGTTGAAAAAATTTTAAACACTTACCTTGACCTTGGAATCTCAGAATTATTTCCCTGTTTGCAGGGTTTGATGTGGGAAAAAAGTTTGGCTTTTCAGATTTATTGTGGCATCTTTCTGTCTAAGAAATGGAATTTGGATTATTTCTCTTTTTGTCAGTAAGCATGTGGTGGCAATGATATCCACAGTGTTTAATTTTTCTTTTTATATTTTTCAACTTCGCCACATTTCTTTGAGCCTTGGTATGAGATTTGCAGCTGTCTTTTTTTTTCTGTGCTACTACTTTTTGAAAGTTTAGTAGTGTATAAAGTTAAGAAGGAAAGAAAGTGGAAAAATGGCAAAAAATCCTATGCTGCAGAATATGTGCTTCATAACATTGCATTCTGTAATAAACAGCCAATGAAAACGGAAATGAAAAATATCAAATTTTTGCATTTCTGAATTTTGATACTGAGTTTTGGCAACAAAATGTATCCCTTTATTCCCATGTCTGGGAAGTTAATGGAGTCCCTTAACTTTTGTGGCACAGGTGGTCAAAACCTTCATTGTTTTAGTTCCTGCTTTTGTATCACACAATTCAGCAACATGTAAAGAGGGTGACCGCACCTTACAAGCATCCGAGGAAGGTAAGTACACCACAAAAAGACAGTTCTTCTAATTGTATCAAAAATTAAACAGTTTTTGTCCTGCTTCAGCTTTTTTTCAACTGCATTCTGACAACCACTCTGACCATAGTTAACTAAAATAAGACTAAATTACAGGGTCTGTTGCAGCTGTAGCCTTGGGTTCACTGGATGTGCTAGAAAGCACCCAAAGGGGGGAAATGGTAATGTAACTTACCTTTATCAGGGTCCAGTCTTTCTTTCATGAAATGCTATGGTTTTCACAGTGACTCAAATGGACAAAGTGCTCAGCTTTTATCAATTCTTCACTTGAGCTCTGTTCAGACTCTCAGCCAAAGCAAAGGAGAAATTCATGCTGGCCTCAGAGGGATTGGAATCCATCCCTTACAACCTGGAAAGACACCAGTTCCTCCCTGTCTTGACAGTGGAAGCACTCATCTCTTCAGGATTGTGGTACTTGTCCCTGCAAGTCGGTTTTAAGGTGTGTGGTAAGGAATTTCACCGTCCCAGCCCTAAGCTGTGCAGCTTCCCATTTTTTAAGCCAGCAATAAAAGTGTAGCTTTCCTTGCACCTAGGAGATTAATCATAATGTATTTGGCTAAAAGTGAGCATTTTTGCCTTTCAAGTGGAGTTTGTTCAGGATCTGCCAAAGACAGTTACTGGGAAATCCAGAGAAAGGTTCTAAGGAACAAAGAGTGGGGAATAACATGATCAGGAAACTGAGAGAAAATTCCCATCATCCATACCAGCCATAGCATATCACACTTGGGATGTGGTCATGACCCAGAGCACTAGCAGAGCATATGGAAAAACAAGCAGTGGGAAAAAAAAAAGGAGACAGCACTCATATATCTTGAGGATGTGTAGTGTTAGAACCACTTTTGCCATAGACCTACAAGTTTTCAGAAGGGAGAAGGTGCAAGTATGTGGAATGGGAGAGAGAAGGGAGAGATCTGGGAGCTTACAAGGTTTAATTTTTTTATGGGAACTAGTGTAAACAGCTTCCTGGGGAAAAAAAAAGTGTAACTACAACACTTTGGTAATTACAAATAAATGAGAAATTAATAAAAATAATCTTTATCCTTTAGTGGGTATCAGCAGTGAAGTGATATTCTTTCTTCAAAAACTGATACTCTTTCTTCAAAAACTATCACTGTAACATTCCCAAATTCTTTCTGAGTGGAAGGAGAAAGACATATTATTTAATTCTCTTCATCTGGATAAATTTGTGATCTACTTAAATGGTTAAAGTGGATGAAAAGAGAAGATACAAAGTGCTTTAGGTTAAAGTGCAAATTATGCACAATTAACAGTGGTGTAAATGATTACAAGGAAAAGGTTATTCCACAGAAAGAATTGTGCTGCCTGGTCTGTTTGTGCAATGTTCTGTTCTCATTACTTGAAAAGAAGCAAATGATAAAGTAGAAAGGATTTCACACCAAATCCTTTTTGACAGAACGTTCAGGTTTCACGTCTCCAGATAAAGGCTAATCTTTACAGTTCTCATTTGGAAAACATGTCCTGAAAGCTGAATGAACCGAATGAAGAGGATCTACCCCAGCCAGCTCTCAATATATACTGTCCACAACAAACAGGTCAGGAAAATGTTGTTTGAATTCCTAGTGTTGTTGATCATTGAGAAGCAACAGATGGTACTAAATTAGGAAAAATAATTTCTGATTCTTGCAGCAGTTCAGAGGACTTTGCCATTATTGGGTCTTTTCCTCAATTTTCTTACTTCATTTTCACCTCTAAGTTTTCAGGTAGAAAAGGTGCTAAAAAACTGTCAAAGGCTCTCACAGCAAAATTTTGCAGACATTTTTGTAGACCATTAGGGAATCCTGGATTTAGAATGTTTTTCATCTCGCCAGTCTTGAATGCCATTTGCAGTCTCGAATACTGTTGCTGAATGTTCTTTCTCTCCTCTTTTCTTTAGAGGCTATTGTGTAGATTTTGTCATTGCAATGCTCTGAAATATGTAGATAGCTAAATCATAGAGCAGACTAAGAAATGAGAAAATTCTTCCTATGTTATTAAAAAGAATAATCAAAATGATTAGGCTTTTCTGCTAAAGGAATGAAAGTGGAGCCATTGTTCTTTTAATGTTAACGGTGGAGGTCACAACCTCAAAGAAAGGTTACGTTTAATGAAAAACTTGATATTTTTACTTACAGTTGTTTCCTTAAGTAAGAAGAAAATATGAAATGAATGTATATCCCAGAACATAAACCCCCTTAATTAATATCCATTTTCTATGGACATATTTAGGGAATATTTAGATTAATTTTTTCCACCAGGTCCTGTTAATTGAGTTTTGATTTAAAATGTAAGTACCATCTAAATAAGATTCTGCTCTATAATCCTAATCTGAAGTGGATGGTACTTAAGAACATAATAACACTTAATTTTATATCCATGTCCTATGATTCTTTCTCATGAGCAAATGATATCCTATAGCATTATTTACAGCTGGTCAGTATTTCTCTACCATAATCTCCATGTAGCATGGAGAACACTGTGAATTACTGTTGATTTTGACAAAGTATCTGCTGTAGGGGGAAAATCTGCATCCAGACTTTTTCATGCTGTCAGATATCACTGAAAAGATTAAGTTGTGCAAATTCTAGGTACTTGAGTTCGTTCTCCTGATAGGCAGATTAAATATTATTGTAACAGCTCCTGCTAAGGACTAAGGAAATAATTCCACTGTTAAGTAAGTTACTTTTTTCTTGGGGAATAAAATTTGGCCAAAACTGAGATCCATGCATCAGAGATGTAAGGATAAATTGTTACGGTTGAAGACACAGAACAAGAAGTAAATGAATAAAAAACAAACTTTAAAACCTGGGGCAAAGGGCAAAACTTCGGAGCTTCGCTCAGGCCACAGAAATTCCACATGGAAAATAATTTAATCAAGAGTTTACCTATAATTTTGTTCCTGTAAATCTGTGGATAGCTTCGTCCTTTGTAAGAACAGAAAAGTATCTGTGTTTCAGTAGTCACTCACCTAACCTTGTATTTAGTTTAGTAGCTTGTATTTAGTGCTTGAAAAAGGAAGATCAATAGATGGACCCAGCTTTTAGAATCATCATAGGCCTCCAGGACTCCAGTGGCTCCTGCTCTGACTGCAGGCTCTTGCAGACATGAGTCAGGTTTTATCCCATGTTTTATAATCTTAATGTGCACTTACGAGAAGCTTCTAAATAACATTAAAATTTTTAGAGTTGAGCACAGTTCTGAAGCAATCTTCTAGACTGCTGGGGAAAAAAAAATATAAAAAGAGAGAAAGAAAAAAAAAAGTAGCAATGGAAAGGAAGAAAGTTTTTTAGGATCATTATGGTAAGTACTGATGGAAGGGCGTGAACAAATCTAAAGTGTCTAAATCAAATTTGGGGACCTACATAAGGGATTACAGAAGTGGAGGTTCTTGGGATATGTGTGGTGAATGTATAGATCAGTCAGCAATTGTTCAAGCTAAAGCAATGAGAATCTTGATGGAAGTAGTCTGGAAACATCCTCCAGCTCCACGTGAAGGAAAAGGAGTAGAGAGTCAGCTACTGAATGCTTCGGTGTAGACACCAGTAACCTTCTTATAATGCAAACAATAACATCTGATGTTGTGTTTGACTAAGGATTGTTGTGGGCAATTAGCAGCCCCAAAGAACATGTCAAGAATTTATAAGGATCAGCTGAGCTACAGACAAGATGCCAGAGCAGTACAGTACATTAAGTCCTTAAAAAGCTGGTGGTAAAAAATATAAGAAAGCAGGAGGAGGAACTTCACATTTAATTGAACTGTTAAAAACATCAGTTTGTCTGTGACTAGCCTAATTGACTTCAATTAACAATTCATCAATTCATAACTGAGTTGCCTTTGGATACTCTCAAGGTCATTTTGGTTTTGTTGTTGCAGGATTCATAGCAACGATTCTGTTAATTTTTCTTTTGTAATCTACAGTGTCTACATACATCATCTTCTGCCATGAAGCTGTTGTTTAAATTACGGACTCTAAAATTCTTGTGGACTCTGAAGCCTCCTAATAGGACTTTCCATGGACATGCCAGGCTGCTTGCCTCTGATGTATATTCACAGTACGAGTCTGTCAGGCGAGGTGAACAGGAAATACCAAAGTACTTTAACTTTGCAAGTGACGTACTGGACAAATGGTCTGAGATTGAAAAGGTAGCTGATCTTTTGTTGTGCAGATGAGATACTTTTAGTTCTTTTGAAATGAGGTAGTTGGTTTCTTCATCAAAAAAATCAGTTGCCGAAACCAATTTTCATTAAGAAATGATACAAAATCTCATTCTTGCTTTATTTTAAGTGTCTTGGTGCTCTCTATGTAGGTAGAAAAATCAATGGTAGGTCCCTTTTTGACTTTGATTTAACCATGGAATGGCTGTGCTTATTCCTTCTGCATACTATAATATTAGATATTCACATAATAAAAATTCAGGTAACATAACAATAACATTGCATGCTAGGGATGATCCCACAAATGTTTAATTGCCTTGCTCTAAAGTGGATTCTGCATTTGTCCAGATGCCCTGTCTTGAGATACCACTTAACTCCCCTCTTCCTGAGCAACCAGACTAGAAAGAGTCCTGGAATACTGTGTTGTCCTGTTTTATTTTGTTCTCTGCTCATGCTGCTTCTGTTTAATAGTATTCCAAAACTCCATCCAGAATATCAGGAGTATTATGTGGAGTATTTCATGTTATCTGCCATTTTGTGGGAACATTAATGCTCAGCCTAAGGCTTAAACTGAAATAGGATTTGAGTCTGGAGGCAACTGAGCTGGTAAACATTTCATGTTCAGAAAAGGGGAATTTATTGGGAATACCTGAGTTTGATCCATAGCAAATCTTGATTCATTAAGGACAAGGGACAAATAATAGCTTGTATGCAAGTTGTGAAATACTCAGATCTTCCATATTTGCAGATATTTGTGCATTGTAATTTCATTGTCTTTCAGAAGCAAATTTTTTTGTTTTGAATCCCTATGTTTTGTAGGCTGGAAAGAGACCATCAAACCCTGCCCTTTGGTGGATAAACGGAAAAGGAGAAGAAGTGAAGTGGAGCTTTGAGGAGTTGGGGTTCCTGTCTCGGAAAGTGGCCAATGTGCTGACTAAAGTATGTGGACTGCAAAAGGGCGACCGAATTTTTGTGATCCTTCCGCGAGTCCCAGAATGGTGGCTGGTGCATGTGGCTTGCATGCGTGCAGGTCAGTGAGCATATCTGAGACTGGTTAATGCAAATCAGTTGAGAGGATCAGTAATTTATATTGTTTATAAAGAAAAAGTAATGTAATAATCTAGTGAGTGACCTAGCTACCAACTACTCAGGCAGTCCTGAAGGATTTGCACTAGGTGCCATAGGACAGGTGGCCTGTGCAGCAGGTGTGGAGATGACAGAAGGCAGGGAAGAGCCACGGAAGACATCAGATGGGTCCGCATTTCATTCCTTACAGGAGAGCACAAGCAGCTGCATTACTGTACTGTAACTGTTTGGCTTGGGAATGCAAATTCATCTGAGAGGTCAGTTTGGGAGTGGTTAATAGTTTAGGTTCTTAGAAAAGAATCAGATGTAAATGATGCCATCCCAAACTAACTTTATTGCTTTTCCAGGAATTGTCTTAATTCCAGGAATATCCCAATTATCAGCCAAAGACATATTATATCGACTCCAGGCTTCAAAGGCCATGTGTGTCATTACTGATGACAAACTGGCTCCTGCCGTGGATTCAGTAGCGTCTGAGTGTCAGTTTCTGAAAACCAAGCTAATCGTGTCCAAAGGCGCTAGGGAGGGATGGCTGAACTTCACTGACCTGTACAAGTGAGTATGAGTTACTGACACTGTAGTCACGATGCAGAAAGCAGATCTGTTCTCCACAAGCGTTCACTTAGAAGTAGTCATCAACTACAAATACTCATCAAATATGATCGTTAAGATGTTAATCATGACTGCTTGGTTACTGACAGTGGCCCTGTTCTGGGAAGTTTCTGTCCTGTTCTTAAGGGGAAGTCTGTCTTTGAGGAGAGTGTAACTCCACATTATTTTAGTCTAATTTGGTGAAAAGCTTCTGTGAAATTTATTTGGGTTAGCAGGGTAATACTTCATTACATTCCAAAGCCTGTGTAAAGTAACCATTGAAGTCACGATCGCATTCTCTGTTTTAAAGAAACCAACCTACTGACCATTCCTGCGTCAAAACAAAGCTTCAAGACTCAGTGTCTATCTTCTTTACCAGTGGAACCACAGGTTCTCCAAAGATGACTGAACATTCCCAGGGTAGTCTTGGTTTCAGACCCCTTTTAAGTGAAAGGTATGAAAGGTTTGAGCCTGGTTGAACATGGGATAATTGAAGCTGCATAGTAGAACTGACGAAAAATTACTGAATAAGAGTGTATGGCCCCAGTCCTCCCTCTGAAATCAGACTAGAAACTCCAGCAGATTTCTAGGGAAGTAGGATCATGCCCAGTGTTTCCATTTTTCAGTGAATATCTCTTACCCTTTCTTTATAGTGGTTCAAAGGACAGCTGTCAGCTGGGAATACTTTAGTGCACAGAACCAAGAGATACCAGGCTGTCTGGGCTGCAGAAAGCTTTGTGGGATGTATAGTTGAGCAGAGGCAGAGTTTATGTTCATTGCATCCTGGTCTCTCAGCAGCCATAGAACTGAAATACCTGGTGTCTAACACAGCATCCATGAATGCTGCTGTTCCAGGCCTATCTTCCTCCCTAGTGAAATTTGGACTCCTCTCTTTTGCTTACTCTGTCCTATGTTATGACTGACATCATATGTGTATGATACACATATGTGTGTGTATATATATATATAAAAGTATGCAAGCATATAGTTAGATGCTCTTTTATCCTAGAGCTAGCTCATCAAATAAGCTTATTCAGAGTGCCTAGTGCCTATGTATCTTGTTAGAAGTCTTGGGCTTGTTGGGGTTTTTAATTTTCTTTGTTTGTGGCTTGGGCTGGCTTTTTTAAGCAAAAATTTTTCATTATTTTTTCATTTTTTTCTGCTCTATCAGGTACTGGTTGGATTTGACTGCCTCGGACATGATATGGAGCACAGCAGACACAGGGTGGATACTAACTTCGCTGGCATCTGTTTTTGATCCCTGGGTTTTTGGATCATGCGTCTTTATACATAAGCTCCCACAAATTGAATCAGCAACCATCCTAAATGTAAGGAAAAATTAATAGAGATGTGTTAATCTGCAGAAAGGGTGCAAAAAAAAATTCTTAACACCATCCCTAGATTTCATGAGGATTGTGTCTATAGTTGTGTTTGAGATGCTGTATCCGTTGTGTAAAAGCCTCTATTTGCATTTTTAACATACACATGAAGGGCCAATCCTGTGGTTCATTTTGCTCATAGCTGAGCATGTGAATGAAAATCACCCAAAAGCAGCATTAATTGCTTGCCTTTTATTCCAGTGAATGCAGACTGAAACTGAAATGTTTTTCTGCCCACACTGGCCAAGATGAAAGAGAAAACTTCCCTATAATACAGAGATGGGCTTATTCTGCCCATGCTCCAAGCTGTGTGGTCTGGGTGTCATCTAGCCATGTTAGCATGGGATTTTGTCTGTTCAAATATACTGTGATTCTCTGCATATTACACCAACTGTAGGAGGGTTTCTTACCCAACAGAGAGGATCTGGTGTTTTTACATTAGGAGAAGAGCTGCTTTTGCCCCCTGTATCGCCTGTTTACTGTACATCCACAAGGCAGTTTTTTGTCTGAGCTTCATACGTCCATCTTGTTGTTTAACTTACTAGACTCTCTGCAGATTCCCCATTGACACGCTGGTTGGTGCTCCAACATTGTTCCGCATGCTGGTGCAAAATGATCTCTCCAGGTACATCAAGAAATTATTTACTAATGTTTAATTACCCTAACTAAACTTTAGTGATCTCCCACATCTAGCTGCTTGACCCAAAATAGGGTAGTAATTTACTTTAAAATATCCTTCATGAAAAGATAGTCTTACAAAACTTGTGGGTTTTGATGACTTTTATGATCAGAGAGAAACTTGCTGTTTTCCCTCAGAAATTTGAGACCTTCACTATGGAACTTGTGAGCAAATTCCTGAGGGTATGAATCATAGAATCATAGAATCTTTGGGTT
>NW_010564586.1:0-699 GCF_000687285.1 Phaethon lepturus | reverse complement strand
CAAACGCTCCAGAGAAGAAACCAAAGTGGGGAGAGGGGAGCAAGCCTCTGTGCGCCCCGCTCCAAGTGCCAGCCTGGGAGCTGGTGACGCGGCGCGCGGTTAACCACCGCGTACCGACGCTGCCAAGACAGCTTCCGCCTCTGCTAACACCCCTCTGACCCACGCCCTGGGAAGCTTCGTGTCCAAAGAGAAAGCGGCAGCAATACTTTCTTCAGTACAAACACCCGACTCTGGAACTTCTCGAGAAAGGAGGAGCCCGAGACAAAGATGAAATGGTTCTGCCTCCAAGACCAAAGGCGCCGTGGTGACAGCGCCGCAGAAATCCCCTCCGAAAGCTGCCAACGGTGGAAAAATTAAATGCAAGATCAAAAGAAGCTACGTTGGCCTGTTACCTTCCTACAGTAACTCTGACATTTCTTTAATGCACCCTGATTTGATGACCTTTAGCAGGATAATGCAAAGAAGGTCATTTTAATGATTATTTTGTCTACAATTTAAATAATTATGCATCCTACTAATAGCTCCGATTATAATTAGGTTTGCCAACTGCATTACATTACACACACCTGACTTCAGCTCCCGAAGACCTTGCCAAGTTTCAGCATTGAGCGGTCACGCTAGCTCTGCCTCCTGCGAAGAGGAGAGCGCCGGAGCGTCAGAGCCGTAAGGAAAACCAGCAGAGTTCAACGCCGAACTGGC
>NW_010564585.1:4386-7953 GCF_000687285.1 Phaethon lepturus | reverse complement strand
GTCTCTTCTCCCAGCTAACTAGTGATAGGACTAGAGGAAATGACTTCAAGTTACACCAGGGGAGGTTTAGATTGGATATTAGGAAAAATTTCTTCATTGGGAGGGTGGTCAAGCATTGAAACAGGCTGCCCAGGGAGGTGGTGGAGTCACCATCTCTGGAAGTGTTCAAAAAACATGTGGATGTGGTGCTTCAGGACATGGTTTAGGGGACATGGTGGTGCTGGATTAATGGTTGGACTTGATGATCTTGAAGGTCCTTTCCAACCTTAGTGATTCTATGATTCTGTGATTCTGTGAAAGGGAAATAAATGTTAAGATGAAGCCTGTAAGCAAGCTGAAGAAAGGCTATATATGTTATGTTGTTAACTAACACAGTAGAAGCTCTATAACATCAGCTCTGGATCCAACTGAAAAAAAAAAAAGAACAACCAAAAAACCAAACCAAAAACCAAAGGTGTATTCCAGTGTTCAAAATGTGTCCCAGCGTTTATGGCCAACTATATGCCCAGATGAAAGAACGTGTGTATTAAAACATAATCACACAACAGCTGGGTTTGTATCCTATATTCATTCACACAATCAAATATTCAGATCAATAAAGGAAACTCCCTGAAAGTTGGAAGCATGTTAGAATTTACTATTTGTAAATTAATCCAGTTAAGAACTAACATCATTTAACTGTAAAAGTAAATTATTCCAGAATATGGTCTACCATAATAGCTCCAACATTAGAAATAGAAGTGCAGATAATTTTAAAAACATTGACAGAGATTAAAGACTATCAATAACAACAAATAAAGTTAATGTTTTATAAATCAGGCTCCTGCTTCAAGCAGTCCTCAAGAAACTAGATAAAAACTTTTCATTAATACTGTATGCAGTCTCCAGGAGGGCTTTATTTTTGTCAGAAAATTTTGCTAAAATTCAGGGGTAGGGAAGGTGAGGGGGAAGAGAGGAGAAGGAAATTATTCTATCCAACTCACAAAGTGCAAACTATATGCTTCACCTAGACACTTCTGTGTAACAAAAAGCACCATCTGCAGGTATAAAAACTCCTTTCCTTTTCCAGGATAAAATACAGAATGCTTAAATTTAGGTCCTGAGAAACCATACAGAACACAGCTTAAACAGGACATGTTATCCTCATCACAGGAGTCTCTGAGGTGACCTGAGAAGGTGGTTCACAAGGTGTTTTCTGTTAATGCTGTTTTGGATCCCTTTCATTCCTTACCTGGCTTTCTATTCCTACTTTGTCTCTACTTTTATTCTCTACTTCTGAGCATCACTGTTTTTCCGCTATAGAACAGAGAGTGACCATCTCTATTCCCAGGATGCTTTGCAGTGATTGAAATTGCCTTTTCTAGCTTGATGGGCAGCCTCCTCTTTAACCTATAGTCAAAACTGCCTCTGTGTGTCCAGGTAACCATTGCTTATCTAGTACACTGATGGTACTCTTGATTATAACAAATTGTCTCTAAAGTTTTAATTGACACAAGTTATCATCTCCCTACATTTTTTATAAAGAAGGACACTTTTCTTAGAGTTGGAGTTATCATCTTGCAATCTAATTTCTCACTGCAAGAAGAAAAGCTAAAAGTTTACAAATTTACAAGAAAAAATAAACCAGCTGTGCTTGGTATCCTGAGTCATATATCATATGACTTAATATATATGACATATATTTATTATTTGTATTACAGTGTCTGAAGCTGATTAAGTCTGTGTGACAATAACGTTACTGCAAGGACTGAAGATTATCTTTAATTCTCAGAAACCCAAGCTTCTCTAACCTGATCAGAAATGTGTTGATTGTCACTTCAAGCTTAGTCTGAAGGTGAGAAGGAAAATGGAAGCCATTGGTTACAAAGATCAGAATTTTTCATTTGGTTCCTTAGAAGTAGTAGAAGCAATAAATTGAGAAATACAGTGAATACTACCTCAGAAGTAGAAAATAACCTCTCTAAGTTGCAGCGTGACTCTGGTGCAATGGAACTGTCTCCTACCAGCACCAGAACTTTTAATCTTTCTAAGATCATTCCAGCATAGTCAAGAATAGGCTGGACTGCAGCACCAGTGGAAATTGCCACTATAAAGACCTAATTCTTTTTGTCAGAGCTACTCACGCTGATTCTGTTGAAGCAGTTCTTTCACTGGTCATGCTTCCAGACATTTTTATTTTCAGAAGTATTTGGTTTTAGTAACATAAAGAAAACCAAGGAAACACCTAGCAAAGACAGAACTCCAAAGGCAAGAACTACTACCTGATATTGTTGCATATCTTGTTCTAGAATTTGAAGACAGAAAAGGGAGAGAAACATCAGCAGCGAATGGAGAGAAATGAACAAAAGGCTGAATGCAAGGTCTTTATCTTGTATTATAGGAGTAAAGAAAATCCTCAAATGCATAACAGCATAGTCTGTATCAGATCACACAGGGATGGAATTTGATTTCACAGCCCCACAGATGTGAACAGACATCTAGTCTCTTCCTCTTGTCCCCAGCTGTAGCATATAGAACAACTATTCACAGATGTTAAAGAGCTTTGTAAAGAAAGTAAACATCTTTTGCTTTTTATGGAGGGGGGAAAAACAGATCAAGTGAGTTAAAAGAGATTTTCTTACAGTCACAAAAACCAGTTAGACTTCAGGGGCTGTGGGTCCCAGTCCTATGTTATAGCTTTTTGGAAAACTCAGTCCCTAAAATCTTTGTAAGCTCTTTCCATTAAAGGCTGTCAGAGAAGCAAGGGAAATGTGTTCAAACTGAGACTGATGTGGAATTATGTACTGAGCAAATGTGTAGTACTCCACTGTAACCAAAGAAGTGGCAATTTTTCAAAAAGCGTAACTTTCAACTGTCTTAAAGGCATCACTTCAGAAATATTGCCAAGCTCACTGAAGTCTCAAATGGTCAGGCCTCATAGGACTCAGAGTTGGATTTACCCTAAATGTATTTTCACAAGAGTTTCTGCAACTCTGTTGAAATTTTATGACTTCATTAACATGCTCAAGACTCATATAATTTTGACACATGACAGCATTCTCATTATATTGTCTTTAAACCTCATTGTAACCAATAAATGAATGTTGACACATTGACATTTATGAGAGTCTGTCAAGTACCTGAAAAAATTGTAGGTCTTCATGATGACCTATAACAATTTCACTAAAATGAACCCCAGAGAAAACTAAATTTATGATTATATTTTCATCTAGAATTTCCTCTGCAGAAGCAATGCACTGACAGTCTCAGTGTCAGATGGTATTGCTTCTACTTCTTGGTAAAGAAATTGAAATAAGGGAATAAGTAAGGTAAACACAATTTAATACATATTAATCTAGAATTAATTAAATATTTTGTTTAATAAATTTTAAAAATAAACTTCATGTCTCTATAGTTGCAAAGGAAAAAAAATGTCTTTTCAATTCTTGAAAAACATAAAACTATCTCTGGTACTGCATATTTGGACTAATATAAATGACATGGACATAACATAGCTCTGGTTCTGCATTATTTAAGCAGCAAGTTGCTGTGGCTATAGGCAGGTGTGGGTTTGCCCCCGCTAGCAAC
>NW_010564585.1:0-4355 GCF_000687285.1 Phaethon lepturus | reverse complement strand
CTCACTCACTCCCCCTCCCGCAGTGGGACGGGGGAGAGAATTAGAAAAAAAACCTTGTGGGTTGAGAGAAACAGAGCTTAATAGGACAAAAAGAGAGAAAGAAACAACAATAATAATACCGACAAAGGAATGTACAAGAACAAGTGATGCCCAATACAGCAATTGTTCACCACCTGGTGATCGACAGCCCATCCCCAAGCAGCGATTTCCGCCCCCCAGCTAACTTCAGTTTATGTACTGGGCATGACGTTATATGGTATGGAGTATCCCTTTGGCCAGCCTGGGCCAGCTGTCCCAGCCGTGTCCCCTCCCAGCTCCCCGGGCACCCCCAGCCCGCTCGCTGGCAGCCCAGCACAAGAAGCTGGACTGTCCTTGACTGCTCAGCAACAACCCAAAACATCAGCACATTATCAACAGTTTCTCATCCCAAATCCAAAACACAGTCTCACACTGGCTTCTGTGAAGAAAACCAGCTCTATCCTGGCTGAAACCAGGACAGCATTTTTAATAACTTCACTGGGTTTTCACAGGGCCATTCATATAGTCACTCATATGGAAAAACAATATGACATCTGACAAGCAGGAGCTGTTTGTACTTGTTTACAATTATTTTAAGTCCATTGATTTCAGCGGAGTTACTCCTGATTTATACAAGTTTCGATTAGTGAAGAATCTATCTTCATAACTTTGCTGCAATTGTACATATTTTTAACAAGTTCAATAAATCTCTGTTATTGCAGAAACACAAGAGAGCCACTGGAATCACATAAGTAAGCCAGATCTTGTTACCAAGTCTGGAGAAAATAGAAATGTACTATCTTAATTTTTTAATTACTTCTTTGGATGAAGAAATCCAATTATGATGTCTGTAGTAGACAATTATTTCTAATTAAGTAGCTCAGGCTTGTTTTAAACATTTATTGGAAAATGCATACAAAATTTTATGTGATGTTCACTGAAATATAATTTGTTTGAAGCACCACTACCAAAAAAAGTAAACACAATGTCTTGTGATAAAATAAATCCTTTTTAATCTGAAAAGTTACAGAAAGTCAATTCTTTAATGAAAGCTGGTACTTCGTGCCTCTCACCAAGAAGACCTCTTGTTCCATTATGCAGTTTAGCCTGAACTCATGTAAATTTAGTTAAAAAACATACACCTTCATTACATTGGTACTATTCATTCACACTGTAGTTTTTAAGTATTTCACAGTTTTTAATATAGGTGAGGAAGTGGAAACTTTCCAGGGTTCAAATTAAAAAAAAAATCTATGGAGCGCATTGTGAAACTATCTACATGGTGGTCAACATGTTTTGGTAAGTTCTCATGGGTTTGGGTTTCTTCTAAGCATTTGCACACTGTAAAATCCCTGCATACCACCAGTACAACAAGGATGACAACTAACCAGCAGCTCCTTCTGGGAGGGATTCCAATAGACATTACCATTCAGCAACAGGATGCCATCACTTCCCAGTGTGCTTGGACCTGAACTGGGTATCAGGTAATGTAGGTGTCTTCCACTTCTTTCTAGCTCTGCTCTGTCATCACCCTTTAAATGTGCTCCACCCTTTTCCTGCTGACAGGCTTCTATGCAGTCTTCTACCCCAGGCAAGGTAGCCTCTGCTCCTCGTTGAACCCTGAACAATCCCTCTTGCCGGTATGAAAGACGTCATGAATTGCTTGGGTGGTGAAAAAAAAATCTAGTGATGAATAGGACCAGAGTTTTGATGGGTCTGCCTCTAGACTTTTTGAGTAGGAAAGAGCGTGGGCCAGAACAGAGCCTCTCTAGAGAACCAAGAGGAACCTCCAAGCCTGGTGGGGTAAGCATGTTGTTCAAGCAGCCCAGTGACAGGTCAGGGTATGACAGCCTCCTTATGCAAGCATGTGTTAAAGATTTTGTGCAACAGGATTATATTGTTATTTGGTTGTAATGGCAGCCTTAAACATAGGTAAGAGGCTATGCGCATGAACTGTTTCAGTCCATCTGCTGTCCATTGTGAGCTCTCCATCATGTTAGACAACATGTACTCTCTTATCTGGTAGGAAGGCACACTTTTTCCCCAAGTTCTGGTTCAAGCCAGAGGGCAATAAGTACCATGAACCCTGTAATTTCTGGGTACTTCTTCCCCAGTAGAAGACGAGGCTGCGAGAGAAGTTAAAATCTTCTGAATATTGCAGAGAAAGATCACCATGTGTTACACCAGACCATGGAGAAATTCATGCAGAAGGAGGATGATTGAGCAGAATTAACTCGTTCAGTAACAAATACTGCAGAGTAATCACAAGCGTTGGGAGGCATCGTGTCACCCGGGCCTTTTGGCTGAGGAAAAGCAGTGGTGAAAGAAATTGCTGGAAATCCTGGCAGATGGACATGAGCCTGCAAGGGATCTCCACAGCCTGACGAGGGGCAGCTGCATTGCATTGGTTCTGGTGAAGGTAGAGACCAGAGGCTGTCATCACAAGCTCCTTTGCTCTGACACTGAAGATACCTGTCTTATCTTCCCAAAGGTCTGAATCAAAGGAAATTTGGAAAGCAAAAGAGCTTTTCTGTGTGGGCCTGGCAAGGGCAGGCAAAGAAGACAGCTGAGGCTGCAATGCTGTCCTTCAGGTATTCTGTTTTCATCTTTTTTTTCTTTGTGGTGTGGGAGTGCAGGAATGCCCTGATAATATTTCCTATAGCTCATGATAATGGACATTTTAGCAAATTTGTGGGCAAATAGCCCAAAGTCTGAATATATATTCTAGAACTGGATGGCAAAAGGAAAGTTTTAGTTCACAGCTGAAATACAGTTATTGTTGTTGCAGGGAACCCTTTCTCCGTTACATGAAGAGTCAAAAGCAGAACGTATTTGTGGCTTTAGCCTTTCGTAATAATGTGCCAAAGATGCTTGGTGTTGATATAGTGTGAAATGGCTCTGAATGTCTGAGTACAGCATAAAAATATCTGCCGTTGCATAAAAGGTCTTTCTTAGGCAAACCCCAGCTCTACATCAGTTACTTGCCTTGTTATTGCAGCGTTCGCCTTTGCTGTGAGCCAGACTTCTGATAAGCTGCTTTGATTACAGTGCTCTGCCCACCTGCATGGTCCTGCTAGTCAAGGGCATAGACAGACCCTGAGGCATTCTTGGCCCAGGTAGGCAGGCAGGGGTTTAACAGTCCAAAAACAGTTTCAGCTCCCAGCTTAAACCAGTGCATACCCCTCCCAGTGACGGAACTGTCCTTCAGTCTCTCAGTGAACCAAACAATCCTGGACTAATATTTGCTTTCATGGCTTAGTTTTGGCCTGCTGGTCTAGCAGGAGACCAATGCAGTCTACTTGCACTTGGCAAAGGAAGAGGTTTTTATATTTCACAGCAACCATCTATGTTTGTGCTTTAGTAAGTGGATTTGTCCCCTGCAATTATGTTCTTTGAGAAAGCTTTTAACTCTGTCATTCCCATCATCCCTTCCATTTGCTGACAGGGTGCAAGTGCCACACTCTGCAGCTTGCCCATGTGCAGGTCATGCCTGCTCCCACATGGTCTCTGACAAGACAGAGAGCAAGAATCTCAAGACCTGGAAAAGGCATAATAGGTGACAATATGAGCCTTAGGAGAAGAAGCAGTGCTGCCTGCAGCTGACCTTATACTACCAGGCATGCTGATACTGCATCCAGGGACATTTTGAATTTAAATGCTCACTAGAACCTCTGTGTCTCCAGCCATCACTCAGATAGCAAAGGCATCAAGTTCTGCTTAGGAAAAAAAAGGGGGCGGGGCTTAAAATTGCTTAATTAAAAATGAAATATTGAAATGATTAGTTCCAAAATTGCAGCTGCACAAAATTTTGCAGAGTCCAGAACATTCTAGGACATACGCAGTTATTCTACAGATCTCTGCTACCAAATTCTCTGTGGCAAAGATGACACACAAAGTTTTCAGCTATAACATTAGGAGCACCTGGCAGAGCAATTTTCCACCCGAAAGTGTGGAAACCTGAGACCTGCATGTGATACTAAGGCACAGATTAGAGGCAGATGTCTGGTTTGAGAGAGATTCCTCTTGTCTTCTTGGCTCATAACTCACTATGGGCCTGAGAAACTGGATACCCTGACAAGATTCAAAGCCTATGTATTGGGTTTGCATGGCAAGGTTTTGGTAGTGGTGGGAGTTGCAGGGGTGGCTTCTACAAGAAGTTGCTACAAGCTTCCTCTGTGTCCAACAGAGCTAATGCAGCTGCCTCCAAGATGGACCCGCTGCTGGCCAAGGCCAAGAGACTCAGTGGTGGCAGCACCTCTGGGGTAACAGGGTTAAGAAGGGGAAAAAAAGGTCACGCAGCATTTGTAGCCGGAGAGAGGAGTGAGAACACGTGGGAG
>NW_010564584.1:44715-54085 GCF_000687285.1 Phaethon lepturus | reverse complement strand
AGCCAGCAAGGCCACGCCACTGGCTTCTAATTAGGGAGAGCTGCAATTAGTGAAACACCAGCAGCGTGAGAGGAGAAGCCCTAGCCTGTCAGTCCCGTCTGCCTTACAGTATTAGGCTGCAAGGTCCCTGATGCTGTCCCTAGTAAACCCAGAAGGACACGTTGTCTTGACTGTGGTGGTCCGGTGACAGGGGTGTGCGTCGGACCCCCGGGACAAACCCTGCCTGGACACGCCTGGCACGCAACACAGCCAGCTCACGAGGGTCGGTTCAGTGTTAAACGTCTGCAGAATTTCATCCAGTAACCTTCCCCATGGGAAGACCGATGGGCGATATCCACATTTGCACTGTCCCGTGAGCGTTTGTGCCCTTTCTCCAGGCAGCAATGTAAGGGTTAACCGGAGAGTGCGGAAGACGATGACGCTTAGTGCCTGCGTCCCTTCCACGGGGTGCTCCAGTCCCGTGGGTGAACAGAAGCTCTTTGATCTCAACATCAGAGATACCCAAACAGGGAGATCCAGGGAAACGCAGCTGGGGGGCACCTGGAGCTGCGTTAGACTCGATGCGACCGTTGCCAGAGGGGTCCGTAGGTTTCCACACGCCACAAGCCACAAAGCATGCCCTGGTGGCCCGGCGTCAGCAGAAATCATCTGTTGTACACATGACAACAAGCCACAGAAACCACAGGGAGCAGCAGGCGAGGCCGGGACGGTCGCTGTGTCCCCGCTGCACGTGAGAACTGAGTCGCGAGCTCCCGACATGGAAGCGGGTACGGGGCTGGCAGAGGGAGCTGCCCCCGCTCTGTCCATCCTCATCCTCCGGCTGCAAGAGGTATTTGCCGCTCCGAGCTGCAGAGGGCAAGTCCTCGACTGGCATTGCTGTGCCTGGGCTGCAGATCACACCGGTGCCGTTTCCGAGATGCTGGCAAGCGTCCCCTCGAGAGGAAAGAAGCTCAGCCAAGCCTGAAATGTCCTGCTGGGGCGAAGCAGGCTCCTTCCACTCTCGCATCATGTGCCGAGATTTATATAAAAGGGGATTCTTCGCAGGATGGGCTGAGCCGCGGAGGATAATGTTCGCAGTGTGCCGCTAACAGACAGCAGCGTGAATACCCCCGGGGTCAGGGCGAGCCCCAGCCGCTGCCGCGCAGCACTTGGCTCCCTTTGAGGTCAGGCTGGACCCGTGTGTCGAGTCACAGGACAGGGCTCTGGGCCACTCGCGCGCAGTCATGTTACACGTGCCTCTAGCACTGCCTGGACCGCCCGCTGGAGCACAGCACCCCAGTCCCCCTCCTCATCCCACGCCTGAAAAATCAAGGTCTCGTTCCTCGTGTTCCTGCAGTGCCGCTCGCCGAACAAACCCGCCGGCTCTCCGCACGCCCCGTCCCCCCAGACCCCGCGCAGCTCTGCCCCTCTCCAGCGCAGAAGCCTGTGGGCTTCCTCCAGCCATGGCTGCTCCTTGTTCACTCCCCAGATTTTGATTAACTCCAGGCTCCTCTCTCTTCACAACCCCCTGGGAAATAAAGAGCTCCAGTGAGGCAGATTTTCCAGCCGACGGAGAAAGCAGGAGCCGAACCTGCCACACTCGCCTCCGAGAAGGGGCTCTGCTGTGGCCAGGGATGGAGCCGGGATGGTTTCTTGTGCTCGAGGCGTGGCCACGGATGCTGGTGGCCGGCGGGGTGCCCCTGAACCCCCGCGGGTACCTTCACGTCGCTTCTGGAGAACTGAGCCCAAGCCATATTGCTGGGGGACATCGACACGTAGAGCATCGCAGATGACACAGCCTGAGGTCGGCTCCTTGCTGTAGCAGCTTCACCGGCTCCTTTTGGAAGAGGATATTTGGGGGCCAGGGGCAAGTACGCTCCAAAAATCCCTGCTCAGGACTGTGTCAAGTCTGGGATTGGCTCATCCTCACAGATAGCTCTGATCCAGGCTTTGAACATGTCACAGTCCAGGGCTGGTGTGATCTAGATTTTGGGTTGATTTATAGCAAAGGTTGGGAGGTTCAGCTCTGAATGCTGGTTGCCAGCCTGGTCCGCACGGTGCATCTGATCGCACTGGGAATGCACCACATCCCCGTGGCACCGAGAGGGAGCAGGGGGGAAATACCCCATCCCAGCATCCCTCAGACTGGGCAGGACCACGAACCCAGCTTCTGCCCCAAGCCCCGGTGTCCCGGTCCTTGCTGGAGTCTCCAAGAAGCCCAGGTTTCCTTGATGTGCCCCAGGGACCCTCAGTACTTATCATTGTGTCCAAGACCGCTGAGATCTGGCTACCTTGCCAAACTAGCCAACTCGAAGGTTATCTCAGCCACATCTGCCAGGCTGACTGCTCTTTCGGGACAGCATGGGGGCTCCGGGAATGAACTGAGTTCTCAGTCATTGCTCAAACACAACCCAGTATGGAAACCATATGGAAAGGAGGCAAGCTCAGTGATGGAGACATCGCACTGGTTCTTGGGAAGCTGGGCTTCCCTGGCTTTGCCACAGTCCTTTGCGTGTCTCCTTGGTCACCTCCCTTAAAGTCCATGACTCAATCCCATCAGAAACTGGTTTCTGGGTCCTAATCTCAGTCCCAAAGCACAGGCACTGTTTTTGATTCCCTAGGCTGAGTTGCAAAGCTATGAGCCAGGGCGAGCGGGCGCATCAGTGGTCCCCGCACTGAGAGAGAGCATCCCTCCTCCCACGAGCTGGTCACCAGAGAGGGCTCAGCCAAGAGAAAAGGATCCAGCGACTAGAGCGCGGTCACCCCGCCTGCCGAGCCCCGCGCCGTCATCCCTGCCTGCTCATTACCCCCGCGGACACGTGCACACGCGGCGGCAGGACGGGCGATGCCAAGCGCTCCTCAGGCACCGTCACCTGATCTCTGCATCCCACTCCGAGCCCGGCCAAAAATAAACCCGGGAGCGCTGCAGCGGAGCGGCTCTGGCAAGGCGGGCCTGGGCTGAGCCCATTGTTCCAGCCATAACGCTAGTTCCAGTGACTGATCGGGGAGAAATGCAGATATTCCCCTCGCGCCTCTCCAGCCTCCTGCTGCAGAGAAACCGTGGCTCAGCGTCCAGGAGCGGGTGGAAGCATTTGCAGCTGAGCAGAAAAAGGACATGTTTTTCCCCCACCATGTGAATTTTCTTGTTGATAGACGGTTCCTTCCTTGTGGGCGAGGCTAAAGTTTCCACAGGGATTATTTTTTTCTTGGAAGTTTTTATTTGTTTAAGTAGAAGAGGAAAAAACCCCCTCACCTTGTATCCTGAAAATTAAAAGTCTGAAGCTCCAGTTCCCCTTGTTCTGGCAGGGAACATCACCCCTGCTGTGCAGCATCCTTTTGCTACGTAAAATTGGCGTCTCTGTGCAGCTACCATGGTGTTTCCAAGCATGTAAAGAAATACCCATGGACGGGCGTGCTGAGGTCTGCCAAACTCATTTCAGTCCTGACCGAAGCTGGTGCTTGGTTGCGAGGGTACAAAGCTTTGGCAGGAGCAGAGCCAGAGCTGTGTGGTGACCGAGGGGACACCACAGAGCTCCATTGCAACAGGGGCTGGGGGGGGCTAGCAATTTGGGGTCGTCTTCAGCACTTAACCGAGACACACCTGACACAGGCCAGCCCTGCGGGGGGGTTCCCCGCTTCCCCGGTACGTGCTGGGCTTTCGCATTCCCTTGAGGGGCTGGAAAGTCGCCCTCAAGCCCTCCTTTCTCCTGTGATGCAGAAATACTGCAGAGGCTCTGCCCCAGGTGAGGGTCGTCACCTGCAGCAGAGTCCGGCCGAGCTCAGCACGCGTCCCGACGCTGCACGAAAAGCCCCAGGAAGGCTTTGCCACCGGAACCTCCCACCAGCAGAGCTTTGTGGGCATCAGCTGCATCTCCTGCTGGTCCAGGTAGCCACGTGGCTTCCAGGGCCTCTGCCCTGAGCCGGAGGCATCCAAGTCCCACACACGCACACTCCTTCCGAGCAGCCCAGCGTGCTCACAGCCTGGCACGGTGATAAAACAGGAGAAAAAGCCAGATCTGAGCAGAAAATGAAGAGGAGGCTGCAGCAATACGGTTCTGGAGAAAGCAGGAGCACAAACCCCTTGGCTTCCCTTCCCTGCCGCTACCCTCGCCTTCCAGCGTGCCTCAAGCGCCGAACGCCTCGGCTCTGCCAGGAGCGGATCTCCGGGCGTCTGCTGGGCCACGGCCCCATCCGCATCGCCCGAATGACGGCTTGAACCCTGGTGCATCCACCGAAGAGCCTCCTGCCTCTCCCAGCAACGTGCCGGGGAAAGCACGAGGCACTGGGGTAAGCAGCTCCCCTTGTCCCAGCGTGGTCCTGGGACGAAAACCCTGCCTGCCCCCATCCTGCTGGCTTTCTGTCCCTCTCCCCCAAGGCTGACTCCACTCACCCTCTCCCCAGGCCATACCTGGTTCTTCTTCTGAAGGCGTCATGACTTCACTGTCTATTTTTATCCAGCCCACTGCTAAGTAAAAGCAGAGTTGACACTGGCTTTTGTAAAAAAAAAAAAAAAAGAAGAAAAAGAAAAAAAAAAAAGGCATTTTTCTTATTGTGTGGGAAAAGATCCATGGGTTGGGTTTTCTTTTTCTTCCCCCTTAACTTGGAGATCTCCCAAAGCAAACAAGTGCGGTTAACTGGAAAATAGGATGATTCACCAGTCCCCTGGGCAGATGGTACCCGGGTCCTCTATTCTCCAGCTCCTGGCAAGGGAAAATGCCCCCTATAAAACTTAAAATAAATAGACGATCCTGTACCCATCATGGGATCTGTTTTGCAAAGCTGGCATGGCTTCAGTGACCTCCTACATGTGCCCAGACCGCTTGGTTCATTCCATCTTGGCGTCCTGCACCAGAGGGGCAGTTTGGGGTGAGCAGGAGCTGATCAGGGGCACGGGAGGTTTCCAGAGGTTGCAGCCTGCCCGTGGATGCTGGAAGCCGAGCAGGGCACTGGGTTACCTCCCCGGGCGAAGGGATGGAGCAGCCCTGAGCCGCCCAGGAGCTGGAGCAGAGCTGTCGCTGCGTGACGAGGTGTCTCCTCCTCCGTGGAGCATCTGCCACGCGATGCCCTTGCTCTGGGGTGGTGAGAAGATGCTGACACTCGGAGAAGCCGGCCAGAAGATCCCTGTGGGTGACCGAACAGTGGGGCCAGAGCAATGAGGCAACGTTTATCTTCCCCACTGCCTCTGACATGGGGAGACCGTTTTCTTCACGCTGTGACTCAAATCCCATCTGGATAGTGCAGGAATCGGCTGTCCTTTCCAGAGACAGAAGGCCTGTTTTTATCTGCCCCCAGCTCCTCCCCCCGTAGGCAATGGGACTGATGAAGCTTATTCATCCTTATCACGTTCCCCTTATAGACACCCAAATTCCGGCCTCACCGGCATCAGGGCTGTCACTGCAAGGTGGGCTCACCTCAGGGCGTCCTGAGCCGGCGATGTGAGCCGGGTGAAGGGCTCCTGAGGGATGGTGGGGCATCACAACCCCCGAAGCACATCCCACAGGGGAAGGGCTGTCCATCCCCAGCCCTTTCCTTTCCCTTTCCTGCCCGAGTCCTTTCAAGGCAGGAGCTGTGACGGTGATGGTGGTGCTGGAAAAGACTGGGGTGAAAGCAGGAGCTGAGCAGATCTTGGGGTGACCTGGGAGTGAACTGTTCCCTGTCGAGATGCTGGTTCCCGGCCATCAGGAGCTGTGTTCAGGGTCTGCCTTTCCCTGCCTGGGATATTACAACAGCAGAGGAGCCCGAAGCACAGGCTGAGAGGCCAAATTCCCAGCGCTTTAAAATTCCCTCTTGGAAGCTTTTTGGCTGCTGGAGGCCTGGGTTATTTCTGGCTGCGCTCGGCAGGAGTGTTTTTCTCTTGCTTCGTAGCAGGGCAGGGATGAACAAAGAGCTCGGCTCTCGGCCTCCGGGGGACAGCCCCGCTGCCCCGGCAGCGCCCACACGAGCGGTGTGCCCTCTCCCTGCGCCCCGGCGCGGGGATCAGCTCAGTTCGTTCCTTCCTCTTACCTTTAAATCAGAGTTTTGCAGCCCAAAGAGGCCTCATTGCCCACATTGCCACAGCTGCTCTGGACATTTTTATCAGCTTTGCTCTCCTCCCATTGCCTTAGTGTTTTATTCAGAAGCACCCACTCACCCTCCCTCACGCCTTGGGGTGGGCAGCAACCTGCTGCCTTGGTACCCACTCCTCCGCCTCTGCCCAAATAGGAGGCTGTGACAGCCGCTAGCTCACCTCTGGGCATGCCTGGAGAGGAATCCCATTTCTGATGCCAAATATCTCGAATAAATTGTGTTTTTAATGCTTCAGAAAGAAAATACTGCCAGCACCCAGGAGTTCTGGTTTGGCAACGATGCGGGCACCCCGGGGGCAGGAGGTGTTTGGGTCTGGGGGGTGAGGAACGGTTTTAGGGCTGCGATCGCTCCTCTGAATTCCCCCCCTGCTCCCAGTGAGGGGGCTGGGAAGTGCTGGCTCTGCAGAAAGCTGTGATTTTGAACAGAGATGTTCAACAGAGCCAGGCTTGTGCTGGGAGGGTTAAACCCACCCTGTCCACCCACCCACCTGGTCCTGCTCCCTTCCCCAGCGCCCAGCGGCGCGGTGTCCAGCTGCAGCAGCAGGAGGGGGGCTGTAGCCCCTGCCTGCTCCTCCCAGCCAGCTGAATAAGCACCCAGCGCCGGGGGACCCTATGCTAAGTGGTCCCGGGGGCCGTGGCGAGGGAGGCGGGGGCGAGAGATGCAGTAGTGACCTTGGCCCTGGCATCCGGAGCGGGGCGGGCGGCTGGGGTGTGGTGGGTGGTCTCTGGTCCACGCCGCATCCCTGGAAAGAGCAGAGATGTCCACCCCGAGCCTCCCTGCCCGGGGAGCTGGCAGAGGTGCAAACGTCCCGAGGCTGGGATTTGGGACTGCCAGGATTCACTCTGGCCACAAACTTTTTCTGGTTTGGCTGCAGCTCAGAGCACAGTAATCTGGCACCCAGGACCCCAAACTGCCCCACAACTCACCCCAAACTCAGCCCCAGGGACTCCTCACTTGGATCCAGTCCCCAGCTGAGCCACAGCAACCCGGTGGGCACCAGTTAGTGTCTTTCCAGAGGGCTCACGGCAGAGAACAGCCCATTTTAGCCCAAGTTTCTAGTGCAGATGCACCCGGAGGAGACCATTGCTGCCACAGGCTTCTCACAGACAAGGACCTTCTCCCTGTAACAGCCCTGCAAGTCTAAAATGGGGTCCAGCACCAAGCCCCCAGGAGGTGCCAGGAGACATGGGCGCTGCCCTCGCGTCCCCACTCCACCACGCTTCCCGCCTCTCCCATCGGCTGCCGCTCTCCATGGAAATTTGCTATTTTTCCCCTGATAACAAGCCCTGCCCAGCACTGGATCTCCCCCTGCAGCACTTCAGCCTCCCAGCATCAATCCATCTCCCGGCCTTAGTGTCACAAGCGCATCATGGAAAATAGTATTGATCCAGCAAGGTGGTGACTTAATTTGAGGGCTCTAACGAGGCAGTGATTTAACCTCATTACACAAAGGTAAGCGGAGCTGCTGGGTGCCCTGTGCCGGGGGGGACCCGGTGTCGCCCAAGTCCTCATGTGGGAAGGTGCCTCCAAGGACACGTCGGTGTTAGGGAAGGGCTGGGGTTGTTGTGTCCGGAGCGGAGTCACCACCTTGTGCCCCACGGCTGGAGTGTCCAGGCTCTTGATCATGCCCAAAGTCACAGGGGAGTTCAGATCCAGCATGACCCTCTGTGAGAGCAGAATCGCTCTGCATTGCTCTCTAGTGCTTCCCTCCATCTCCTGGCTTCTTCCTCCCCACTCGCCTCTAGGAAGCCTCTTCGTGTCGAGTTAATGTACTGTCTGAAAACAGCATGTTCTGGCTTCACAAGAGGGTAGAAAACCCCACGGAGAGTACCCATCGGGGGACTTGAAGCCTCCCACCGACTCACTGTACATCCCTGATAAAGTCCTTTAACTCAGTTTCCCCATTAATGCGTCACACTAACATGATCACCCCTTAACTCAGATGTATTTGCCCTCCTTTCCCTCAGGCCATGCAGTTTAGCTGTCTGCACATCTCCTTTGGGTCTCCACGGCTTTTGGGACACAACCAGGACAGACCTGGGGGTCCCCAGGACTAAAGCACTGCTGTGGGATGGAGCCAGAAGTCCCAGCTGTGCCCAAAAAGCATCCGGGAGGGCGATGGGGCAGCTGAGGTGCTCCTCACTTGTGAGCAGCCAGGCAGCAGGTACTGCTGGAGGGAAGCTACAGCCTTTACTGGCCCATGGGCTGGGGAACGTGTCCTCTGTGGCCTGGGGCAGCTCACACTTAAACCAGCAGCACAGTTCCACAAATCATCAGGGTGATGACTTTAATTCTGAGTCCTCTCCCGCTGACGGCAATGATTTTTCCAACCGCCCTGACCACAAGCTTGTAATATCAACCTCTACCATGCTGAGTCCAACAGTGTCCTGATCCTTCCTGACTCCTGAGGCACCACCACCACCCTCTGCTCCCTCCAGAAGCGTTTCCTCTCCTCAGCTGGAAGCAGGTGCAGGCTCCTGATAACTCTTCTTTCTGTCCACAAAGGAAACGGGGCGTGAGAACAGCCCTGTACACATGCAGGGTAACAGCCCTGCTCCCACTGGTCTGAACTCAGACTTCCAGATGACTCTTCTCTGCTCTCTGCCAGGCCTGGGAAAGCAAGACAGCGTGAATAAAAACCAAACGCTTCAATCTCCCTAAGCCAACGACCCCATCGATGTCTCAGCACAACCCAACAACAAGGATCTCCTCCTCCTCACAGTTGGTGGAGGCAGGACACAAACACGTGCTGGTATGACTGTCCCTGCCTCCAGGACTGATGCTGCCAGCTAAAAGAGAGTCTCAGCACATGGAGAGCAGGTTGTTGCTGTCTCTAGTCATGGCAGGTGCTGGTATATCTGGGTCATTACAGAGCTATATTGTTCTATGAGATCTTGGTGTAACCAACCTCAGCATCATATGAAGGTACTGTCTTAACGGTCTCAGGAAGCAACATGCTGATTTTTTGCTCTTCCCAGCTGGGTATGAGCATCTTCCTGGCTCTCCTGCTCCAGGAGATCTGGGCAATGAATGTGGATCCCCATGGAGAAGTGTAGCACAGACCTGGCAGCCACATGTGGAAAAAAACCCCAACCCAAAACCAAACCAAAAAACCCCAGCAACAAACCAGAAAAACTCCTGGAAACTGGGAAAGAATCACAGAGTGATGGGAAGGAGGGTGAAAGCTCTTTGCCTTCTAGTCCTTCAGGCAGGCATCACCTAAAACGGACCCAGATCTCCTACAAAACCTGGGCAACTTCATCCCTTCTCACATGTGTACAGAGGAAAAGTGGACCGCCAAGGAAAGGGTCAGGAGGGATTGCCT